>NC_140991.1:237526957-237588052 GCF_052327205.1 Somniosus microcephalus | reverse complement strand
TTCCCACACTCACTCTCTCTCTTCCCACACACTCTCTCTCCTTCCACACTCTCTCTCTCTCCTTCCCACACTCTCTCTCTCTTCCACACTCTCTCTCTCCTTCCCACACTCTCTCTCTCATCCCCACACTCTCTCTCTCCTTCCCACACTCTCTCTCTCCTTCCCACACTCTCTCTCTCTCCTTCCCACACACTCTCTCTCCTTCCCACACTCTCTCTCTCCTTCCCACACTCTCTCTCCTTCCCACTCACTCTCTCTCCTTCCCACACTCTCTCTCCTTCCCACACTCTCTCTCCTTCCCACACTCTCTCTCCTTCCCACACACTCTCTCCTTCCCACACTCTCTCTCTCCTTCCCACACTCTCTCTCTCCTTCCCACTCTCTCTCTCTCCTTCCCACACTCTCTCTCTCCTTCCCACACTCTCTCTCTCTTCCACACACTCTCTCTCCTTCCCACACTCTCTCTCTCCTTCCCACACTCTCTCTCTCTCCTTCCCACACTCTCTCTCCTTCCCACACTCTCTCTCTCTCCTTCCACACTCTCTCTCTCCTTCCCACACTCTCTCTCCTTCCCACACTCACTCTCTCTCCTTCCCACACTCTCTCTCTCCTTCCACACTCTCTCTCTCTCCTTCCCACACTCTCTCTCTGCTTCCCACACTCACTCTCTCTCCTTCCCACACTCTCTCTCTCTCCTTCCCACACTCTCTCTCCTTCCCACACACTCTCTCTCCTTCCCACACTCACTCTCTCTCCTTCCCACACTCACTCTCTCTCCTTCCCACACACTCTCTCTCCTTCCCACATCTCTCTCTCTCCTTCCCACACACTCTCTCTCCTTCCCACACTCTCTCTCCTTCCCACACTCTCTCTCCTTCCCACACACTCTCTCTCCTTCCCACACTCTCTCTCCTTCCCACACTCACTCTCTCTCCTTCCCACACTCTCTCTCTCCTTCCCACACTCTCTCTCTCCTTCCCACACACTCTCTCTCCTTCCACACACTCTCTCTCTCCTTCCACACTCACTCTCTCTCCTTCCCACACTACTCTCTCTCCTTCCCACACACTCTCCTCCCACACTCTCTCTCTCCTTCCCACACTCTCTCTCTCTCCTTCCCACACTCCACTCTCTCCTTCCCACACTCTCTCTCTCCTTCCCACACTCTCTCTCTCTCCTTCCCACACTCTCTCTCCTTCCCACACTCACTCTCTCCTTCCCACACTCTCTCTCTCCTTCCCACTCTCCCTTCCACTCTCTCTCCTTCCCACACTCTCTCTCCTTCCCCACTCTCTCTCTCTCCTTCCCACACTCTCTCTCTCCTTCCCGCACTCTCTCTCTCTCCTTCCCACACTCTCTCTCTCCTTCCCCACTCTCTCTCTCCTTCCCACTCTCTCTCTCCTTCCCGCACTCTCTCTCCTTCCCACTCTCTCTCTCTCCTTCCCACACTCTCTCTCTCTCTCCTTCCCGCACTCTCTCTCTCTCCTTCACTCTCTCTCTCCTTCCCGCACTCTCTCTCTCTCCTTCCCACTCTCTCTCTCCTTCCCACACTCTCTCTCCTTCCCACTCTCTCTCCTTCCCACACTCTCTCTCCTCCCCACACTCTCTCTCTCTCCTTCCACACTCTCTCTCTCCTTCCCACACTCTCTCTCTCTCCTTCCCACACTCTCTCTCTCTCCTTCCCACACTCTCTCTCTCCTTCCCACACTCTCTCTCTCCTTCCACACTCTCTCTCTCTCCTTCCCACACTCTCTCTCTCTCCTTCCCACACTCTCTCTCTCTCCTTCCCACTCTCTCTCTCTCCTTCCCACACTCTCTCTCTCCTTCCCACACTCACTCTCTCTCCTTCCCACACTCACTCTCTCTCCTTCCCACACTCACTCTCTCTCCTTCCCACACCTCTCTCTCTCCTTCCCACACTCCTCTCTCTCCTTCCACACTCTCTCTCCTTCCCACACTCTCTCTCCCTTCCCACACTCTCTCTCTCCTTCCCACACACTCTCTCTCTCCTTCCACACTCTCTCTCCTTCCCACACTCTCTCTCTCTCCTTCCCACACTCTCTCTCTCCTTCCCACACTCTCTCTCCTTCCCACACTCTCTCTCCTTCCCTCTCTCCTTCCCACACTCTCTCTCTCTCCTTCCCACACTCTCTCTCTCCTTCCACACTCTCTCTCCTTCCCACACTCTCTCTCCTTCCCACACTCTCTCTCTCCTTCCCACACTCTCTCTCTCCTTCCCACACTCTCTCTCTCCTTCCACACTCTCTCTCCTTCCCACACTCTCTCTCCTTCCCACACTCTCTCTCTCCTTCCCACACTCTCTCTCTCCTTCCCACACTCTCTCTCTCTCCTTCCCACACTCTCTCTCTCCTTCCCACACTCTCTCTCTCTCCTTCCCACACTCTCTCTCTCCTTCCCACACTCTCTCTCTCCTTCCCACACTCTCTCTCTCCTTCCCACACTCTCTCTCTCCTTCCCACACTCTCTCTCTCTCCTTCCCACACACTCTCTCTCCTTCCCACACTCTCTCTCCTTCCCACTCTCTCTCTCCTTCCACACTCTCTCTCCTTCCCACACTCTCTCTCTCCTTCCCACACTCTCTCTCCTTCCCACACTCTCTCTCTCCTTCCCACACTCTCTCTCTCCTTCCCACACTCTCTCTCTCCTTCCCACACTCTCTCTCTCCTTCCCACACTCTCTCTCTCCTTCCCACACTCTCTCTCTCCTTCCCACACTCTCTCTCTCCTTCCCACACTCTCTCTCTCCTTCCCACACTCTCTCTCCTTCCCACACTCTCTCCTTCCACACTCTCTCTCTCCTTCCCACACTCTCTCTCTCCTTCCCACACTCTCTCTCTCCTTCCCACACACTCTCTCTCCTTCCCACACTCTCTCTCTCCTTCCCACACTCTCTCTCTCTCCTTCCCACACTCTCTCTCTCCTTCCCACACTCTCTCTCCTTCCCACACTCTCTCCTTCCCACACTCACTCTCTCCTTCCCACACTCTCTCTCTCCTTCCCACACTCTCTCTCTCCTTCCCACTCTCTCTCTCCTTCCCACACTCTCTCTTCCCACACACTCTCTCTCCTTCCACACTCTCTCTCTCTCCTTCCCACACTCTCTCTCTCCTTCCCACACTCTCTCTCTCTCCTTCCCACACTCTCTCTCCTTCCCACACTCTCTCCTTCCCACACTCTCTCTCTCCTTCCCACACTCTCTCTCTCCTTCCCACACTCTCTCTCTCCTTCCCACACTCTCTCTCTCCTTCCACTCTCTCTCTCTCCTTCCCACACACTCTCTCTCCTTCCCACACTCTCTCTCTCCTTCCCACACTCACTCTCTCTCTCCTTCCCACACTCTCTCTCTCCTTCCCACACTCTCTCTCTCCTTCCCACTCTCTCTCTCTCCTTCCCACTCTCTCCTTCCCACACTCACTCTCTCCTTCCCACACTCTCTCTCTCCTTCCCACTCTCTCTCTCTCCTCCCACTCTCTCTCTTCCCACACACTCTCTCTCCTTCCCACACTTCTCTCTCTCCTTCCCACACTCTCTCTCTCTCTTCCCACACTCTCTCTCTCTCTCCTTCCCACACTCTCTCCTTCCCACACTCTCTCTCTCTCCTTCCCACACTCTCTCTCTCTCCTTCCACACACTCTCTCTCCTTCCCACACTCTCTCTCTCTCCTTCCCACACTCACTCTCTCTCCTTCCCACACTCACTCTCTCCTTCCACACTCACTCTCTCCTTCCACACTCACTCTCTCCTTCCCACACTCACTCTCTCCTTCCCACACTCACTCTCTCCTTCCCACACTCTCTCTCTCTCCTTCCCACACTCTCTCTCTCCTTCCCACACTCTCTCTCTCTCTTCCCACACTCTCTCTCTCTCCTTCCCACACTCTCTCTCTCTCCTTCCCACACTCTCTCTCTCTCCTTCCCACACTCTCTCTCTCCTTCCCACACTCTCTCTCTCTCCTTCCCACACTCTCTCTCTCTCCTTCCCACACTCTCTCTCTCTCCTTCCCACACTCTCTCTCTCCTTCCCACACTCTCTCTCCTTCCCACACTCTCTCTCTCTCCTTCCCACACTCACTCTCTCCTTCCCACACTCACTCTCTCTCTCCTTCCCACACTCCTCTCTCTCCTTCCCACACACTCTCTCTCTCCTTCCCACACACTCTCTCTCTCCTTCCCACACTCTCTCTCTCTCCTTCCCACACTCACTCTCTCTCCTTCCCACACTCACTCTCTCTCCTTCCCACACTCACTCTCTCCTTCCCACACTCTCTCTCTCTCCTTCCCACACTCTCTCTCTCCTTCCCACACTCTCTCTCTCCTTCCCACTCTCTCTCCTTCCCACACTCTCTCTCTCCTTCCCACACTCTCTCTCTCCTTCCCACACTCTCTCTCCTTCCCACACTCTCTCTCTCCTTCCCACACTCTCTCTCTCCTTCCACACTCTCTCTCTCCTTCCCACACACTCTCCTTCCCACACTCTCTCTCTCCTTCCCACACTCTCTCTCTCCTTCCCACACTCTCTCTCTCCTTCCCACTCTCTCTCTCTCCTTCCCACACACTCTCTCTCCTTCCCACACTCTCTCTCTCTCCTTCCCACACTCACTCTCTCTCCTTCCCACACTCACTCTCTCCTTCCCACACTCACTCTCTCCTTCCCACACTCACTCTCTCCTTCCCACACTCTCTCTCTCCTTCCCACACTCTCTCTCTCCTTCCCACACTCTCTCTCTTCCCACACACTCTCTCTCCTTCCCACACTCTCTCTCTCTCCTTCCCACACTCTCTCTCTCTCCTTCCCACACTCTCTCTCCTTCCCACACTCTCTCTCTCCTTCCCACACTCTCTCTCTCAGTCCCACACTCTCTCTCCTTCCCACACTCACTCTCTCTCCTTCCCTCTCTCTCTCTCCTTCCCACACTCTCTCTCTCTCCTTCCCACACTCTCTCTCTGCTTCCCACACTCACTCTCTCTCCTTCCCACACACTCTCTCCTTCCCACACTCTCTCTCTCCTTCCCACACTCTCTCTCTGCTTCCCACACTCACTCTCTCTCCTTCCCACACTCTCTCTCTCTCCTTCCCACACTCTCTCTCTCCTTCCCACACTCTCTCTCTCCTTCCCACTCTCTCTCTCCTTCCCACACACTCTCTCTCCTTCCCACACTCTCTCTCTCTCCTTCCCACACTCACTCTCTCTCCTTCCCACACTCACTCTCTCCTTCCCACACTCTCTCTCTCCTTCCCACTCTCTCTCTCTCCTTCCCACACACTCTCTCTGCTTCCCACACTCACTCTCTCTCCTTCCCACACTCTCTCTCTCTCCTTCCCACACTCTCTCTCTCCTTCCCACACTCTCTCTCTCCTTCCCACTCTCTCTCTCTCCTTCCCACACACTCTCTCTCCTTCCCACACTCTCTCTCTCTCCTTCCCACTCTCTCTCTCTCCTTCCCACACTCTCTCTCTCCTTCCCACACTCTCTCTCTTTCCCACACACTCTCTCTCCTTCCCACACTCTCTCTCTCTCCTTCCCACACTCTCTCTCTCTCCTTCCCACACTCTCTCTCCTTCCCACACTCTCTCTCTCTCCTTCCCACACTCTCTCTCTCCTTCCCACACTCTCTCTCCTTCCCACACTCACTCTCTCCTTCCCACACTCTCTCTCTCCTTCCCACACTCTCTCTCTCTCCTTCCCACACTCTCTCTCTGCTTCCCACACTCACTCTCTCTCCTTCCCACACTCTCTCTCTCTCCTTCCCACACACTCTCTCTCCTTCCCACACACTCTCTCTCTCCTTCCCACACTCACTCTCTCTCCTTCCCACACTCACTCTCTCTCCTTCCCACACACACTCTCTCTCCTTCCCACACTCTCTCTCTCTCCTTCCCACACTCTCTCTCTCCTTCCCACACTCTCTCTCCTTCCCACACTCTCTCTCTCCTTCCCACACTCTCTCTCCTTCCCACACTCTCTCTCCTTCCCACACTCACTCTCTCTCCTTCCCACACTCTCTCTCTCCTTCCCACACTCACTCTCTCTCCTTCCACACACTCTCTCCTTCCCACACTCTCTCTCTCCTTCCCACACTCACTCACTCTCCTTCCCACACTTACTCTCTCTCCTTCCCACACACACTCTCCTTCCCACACTCTCTCTCTCCTTCCCACACTCACTCTCTCTCCTTCCCACACTCACTCTCTCTCCTTCCCACACTCTCTCTCTCTCCTTCCCACTCTCTCTCTCTCCTTCCCACACTCACTCTCTCCTTCCCACACTCACTCTCTCCTTCCCACACTCACTCTCTCTCCTTCTCACACTCTCCCCTTCCACTCTCTCTCTCCTTCCACACACTCTCTCTCCTTCCCACACTCTCTCTCTCCTTCCCGCACTCTCTCTCTCTCCTTCCCGCACTCTCTCTCTCCTTCCCGCACTCTCTCTCTCCTTCCCGCACTCTCTCTCTCTCCTTCCCGCACTCTCTCTCTCTCTCTCCTTCCCGCACTCTCTCTCTCCTTCCCACACTCTCTCTCTCTCCTTCCCACACTCTCTCTCCTTCCCACACACTCTCTCCTTCCCACACACTCTCCTTCCCACACTCTCTATCCTCCCCACACTCTCTCTCTCTCCTTCCCACACTCTCTCTCTCCTTCCCACACTCTCTCTCTCTCCTTCCCACACTCTCTCTCCTTCCCACACTCTCTCTCTCTCCTTCCCACACTCTCTCTCTCTCCTTCCCACACTCTCTCTCTCTCCTTCCCACACTCTCTCTCTCTCATTCCCACACTCTCTCTCTCTCCTTCCCACACTCACTCTCTCTCCTTCCCACACTCACTCTCTCTCCTTCCCACACTCACTCTCTCTCCTTCCCACACTCACTCTCTCCTTCCACACACTCTCTCTCTCCTTCCACACACTCTCTCTCTCCTTCCCACACTCGCTCTCTCTCCTTCCCACACTCTCTCTCTCCTTCCCACACTCTCTCTCCTTCCCACACTCACTCTCTCCTTCCCACACTCTCTCTCTCCTTCCCACACTCTCTCCTTCCCACTCTCTCTCTCCTTCCCACACTCTCTCCTTCCCACTCTCTCTCTCCTTCCCTCTCTCCTTCCCACACTCTCTCTCTCTCCTTCCCACACTCACTCTCTCCTTCCCACACTCTCTCTCTGCTTCCCACACTCACTCTCTCTCCTTCCCACACTCTCTCTCTCTCCTTCCCACACACTCTCTCCTTCCCACACTCTCTCTCTCTCCTTCCCACACTCTCTCTCTGCTTCCCACACTCACTCTCTCTCCTTCCCACACTCTCTCCCTCTCCTTCCCACACTCTCTCTCTCTCCTTCCCACACTCTCTCTCTCTCCTTCCCACACTCTCTCTCTCCTTCCCACACTCTCTCTCTCCTTCCCACACTCTCTCTCTCTCCTTCCCACACTCTCTCTCTCTCCTTCCCACACTCACTCTCTCCTTCCCACACTCACTCTCTCCTTCCCACTCTCTCTCTCCTTCCACTCTCTCTCTCTCCTTCCCACACTCTCTCTCTCTCCTTCCCACACTCTCTCTCTCTCCTTCCCACACTCTCTCTCTCTCCTTCCACACTCTCTCTCCTTCCCACACTCTCTCTCCTTCCCACACTCTCTCTCTCTCCTTCCCACACTCTCTCTCTCCTTCCCACACTCTCTCTCTCCTTCCCACACTCACTCTCTCTCCTTCCCACACTCTCTCTCTCTCCTTCCCACACACTCTCTCCTTCCCACACTCTCTCTCTCTCCTTCCCACACTCTCTCTCTGCTTCCCACACTCACTCTCTCTCCTTCCCACACTCTCTCTCTCTCCTTCCCACACTCTCTCTCTCTCCTTCCCACACTCTCTCTCTCCTTCCCACACTCTCTCTCTCCTTCCCACACTCTCTCTCTCCTTCCCACACTCTCACTCTCTCCTTCCCACACTCACTCTCTCCTTCCCACTCTCTCTCTCCTTCCCACTCTCTCTCTCTCCTTCCCACACTCTCTCTCTCCTTCCCACACTCTCTCTCTTTCCCACACACTCTCTCTCCTTCCCACACTCTCTCTCTCTCCTTCCCACACTCTCTCTCTCTCCTTCCCACACTCTCTCTCCTTCCCACACTCTCTCTCTCTCTCCTTTCCACACTCTCTCTCTCCTTCCCACACTCTCTCTCCTTCCCACACTCTCTCTCCTTCCCACACTCTCTCTCCTTCCCACACTCACTCTCTCTCCTTCCCACACTCTCTCTCTCCTTCCCACACTCTCTCTCTCTCCTTCCCACACTCTCTCTCTGCTTCCCACTCACTCTCTCTCCTTCCCACACTCTCTCTCTCTCCTTCCCACACACTCTCTCTCCTTCCCACACTCACTCTCTCTCCTTCCCACACTCACTCTCCTTCCCACACTCTCTCTCTCCTTCCCACACTCTCTCTCCTTCCCACACTCTCTCTCCTTCCCACACTCTCTCTCCTTCCCACACTCTCTCTCTCCTTCCCACACTCACTCTCTCTCTCTCTCTCCTTCCCACACACTCTCTCTCCTTCCCAAACACTCTCTCTCTCCTTCCCACACTCACTCACTCTCCTTCCCACACTTACTCTCTCTCCTTCCCACACACACTCTCCTTCCCACACTCTCTCTCTCCTTCCCACACTCACTCTCTCTCCTTCCCACACTCACTCTCTCTCCTTCCCACACTCTCTCTCTCCTTCCCACTCTCTCTCTCTCCTTCCCACACTCACTCTCTCCTTCCCACACTCACTCTCTCCTTCCCACACTCACTCTCTCTCCTTCTCACACTCTCCCCTTCCCACTCTCTCTCTCCTTCCCACACACTCTCTCTCCTTCCCACACTCTCTCTCTCCTTCCCACACTCTCTCTCTCTCTCCTTCCCACTCTCTCTCTCTCCTTCCCGCACTCTCTCTCTCCTTCCCGCACTCTCTCTCTCTCCTTCCCGCACTCTCTCTCTCTCTCTCCTTCCCACACTCTCTCTCTCTCCTTCCCACACTCTCTCTCCTTCCCACTCTCTCTCCTTCCCACACTCTCTATCCTCCCCACACTCTCTCTCTATCCTCCCCACACTCTCTCTCTCTCCTTCCCACACTCTCTCTCTCTCCTTCCCACACTCTCTCTCTCTCCTTCCCACACTCTCTCTCTCTCCTTCCCACACTCTCTCTCTCTCCTTCCCACACTCTCTCTCTCTCCTTCCCACACTCTCTCTCTCTCTCCTTCCCACACTCTCTCTCTCTCTCCTTCCCACACTCACTCTCTCTCCTTCCCACACTCACTCTCTCTCCTTCCCACACTCTCTCTCCTTCCCACACACTCTCTCTCTCCTTCCCACACACTCTCTCTCTCCTTCCCACACTCGCTCTCTCTCCTTCCCACACTCTCTCTCTCCTTCCCACGCTCTCTCTCCTTCCCACACTCACTCTCTCCTTCCCACACTCTCTCTCTCCTTCCCATACTCTCTCTCCTTCCACACTCTCTCTCTCTCCTTCCCACACACTCTCTCTCCTTCCCACACACTCTCTCTCCTTCCCACACTCACTCTCTCCTTCCCACACTCTCTCTCTCCTTCCCACACTCTCTCCTTCCCACTCTCTCTCCTTCCCTCTCTCCTTCCCACACTCTCTCTCTCTCCTTCCCACACTCTCTCTCTCCTTCCCACACTCTCTCTCCTTCCCACACTCTCTCTCTCCTTCCCACACTCTCTCTCTCCTTCCCACACTCTCTCTCTCCTTCCCACACTCTCTCTCTCCTTCCCACACTCACTCTCTCTCCTTCCCACACTCGCTCTCTCTCCTTCCCACACTCGCTCTCTCTCCTTCCCACTCTCTCTCTCTCTCTCCTTCCCACTCTCTCTCTCTCTCTCTCCTTCCCACTCTCTCTCTCTCTCCTTCCCACACTCTCTCTCTCCTTCCCACACTCTCTCTCTCCTTCCCACACTCTCTCTCCTTCCCACACTCTCTCTCTCCTTCCCACACTCACTCCCTCTCCTTCCCACACACTCTCTCTCCTTCCCACACACTCTCTCTCCTTCCCACACTCTCTCCTTCCCACACCCTCTCTCTCCTTCCCACACTCTCTCTCCTTCCCACACTCTCTCTCCTTCCCACACTCTCTCTCTCCTTCCCACACTCTCTCTCCTTCCCACACTCTCTCTCCTTCCACACTCTCTCTCTCTCCTTCCCACACTCACTCACTCCTTCCCACACTCTCTCTCTCCTTCCCACACACTCTCTCCTTCCCACACTCACTCTCTCTCCTTCCCACACACTCTCTCTCTCCTTCCCACACACACTCTCTCTCCTTCCCACACACACTCTCTCTCCTTCCCACACTCTCTCTCTCCTTCCCACACTCTCTCTCCTTCCCACACTCTCTCTCCTTCCCACACTCTCTCTCTCTCCTTCCCACACTCACTCTCTCTCCTTCCCACACTCTCTCCTTCCCACACACTCTCTCTCTCCTTCCCATACTCTCTCTCCTTCCCACACTCTCTCTCTCTCCTTCCCATACTCTCTCTCCTTCCCACACTCTCTCTCTCTCCTTCCCACACACTCTCTCTCCTTCCCACACTCACTCTCTCCTTCCCACTCACTCTCTCCTTCCCACACTCTCTCTCTCCTTCCCACACTCTCTCCTTCCCACTCTCTCTCTCCTTCCCACACTCTCTCCTTCCCACACACTCTCTCTCCTTCCCACACACTCTCTCTCTCCTTCCCATACTCTCTCTCCTTCCCACACTCTCTCTCCTTCCCACACTCTCTCTCTCTCCTTCCCACACACTCTCTCTCCTTCCCACACTCACTCTCTCCTTCCCACACACTCTCTCTCTCCTTCCCATACTCTCTCTCCTTCCCACACTCTCTCTCTCTCCTTCCCACACACTCTCTCTCCTTCCCACACTCACTCTCTCCTTCCCACACTCACTCTCTCCTTCCCACACTCTCTCTCTCCTTCCCACACTCTCTCCTTCCCACTCTCTCTCTCCTTCCCACACTCTCTCCTTCCCACACACTCTCTCTCTCCTTCCCACACACTCTCTCTCTCCTTCCCATACTCTCTCTCCTTCCCACACTCTCTCTCTCTCCTTCCCACACACTCTCTCTCCTTCCCACACTCTCTCTCTCTCCTTCCCACACACTCTCTCTCTCCCACACTCTCTCTCTCTCCTTCCCACACTCTCTCTCTCTCCTTCCCACACTCTCTCTCTCTCCTTCCCACACACTCTCTCTCCTTCCCACACTCACTCTCTCCTTCCCACACTCACTCTCTCCTTCCCACACTCTCTCTCTCCTTCCCACACTCTCTCTCTCCTTCCCACACTCTCTCTCTCCTTCCCACACTCGCTCTCTCTCCTTCCCACTCTCTCTCTCTCCTTCCCACACTCTCTCTCTCTCCTTCCCACACTCTCTCTCTCCTTCCCACACTCTCTCTCTCCTTCCCACACTCTCTCTCTCTCCTTCCCACACTCTCTCTCTCTCTCCTTCCCACACTCTCTCTCTCTCCTTCCCACACTCTCTCTCTCTCCTTCCCACACTCACTCCCTCTCCTTCCCACACACTCTCTCTCTCCTTCCCACACTCTCTCTCCTTCCCACTCTCTCTCTCCTTCCCACACTCTCTCTCTCCTTCCCACACTCTCTCTCTCCTTCCCACACACTCTCTCTCCTTCCCACACTCTCTCTCTCCTTCCCACACACTCTCTCTCTCCTTCCCACACTCACTCACTCCTTCCCACACACTCTCTCTCTCCTTCCCACACTCACTCACTCCTTCCCACACTCTCTCTCTCCTTCCCACACACTCTCTCTCCTTCCCACACTCTCTCTCTCTCTCCTTCCCACACTCACTCTCTCTCCTTCCCACACTCTCTCTCTCTCTTTCCCACACTCTCTCTCTCTCTTTCCCACACTCTCTCTCTCTCCCACACTCTCTCTCTCTCCTTCCCACACTCACTCTCTCTTTCTCCTTCCCACACTCTCTCTCTCTCCTTCCCACACTCTCTCTCTCTCTCCTTCCCACACAGACTCATTTATATAAATAAAAAATTATTATTTTTTTCATCACACCATGCCCTCAAGAAAACGTAGCAGACTTGGACGCAGCACTTCTGGTGCATACAGAAAAAAGGCTCGGAGAGCCTCAGACTCCTGACCAGATTCAGGCACGTCAAGCTGCTGACCAGGCGAGACATACCCAAGCCAGAGCCTCAGATACTCCTGACCAGACTCAGGCACGTCAAGCTGCTGACCAGGCGAGACATACCCAAGCCAGAGCCTCAGCGACTCCTGACCAGACTCAGGCACGTCAAGCTGCTGAGCAGGCCAGACATACCCAAGCCAGAGCCTCAGATACTCCTGACCAGACTCAGGCACGTCAAGCTGCTGACCAGACGAGACATACCCAAGCCAGAGCCTCAGATACTCCTGACCAGACTCAGGCACATCACCAGGCCGCCAATATGCGCAGGGCCATTGCCAGAGCTGACATTTGGAATCATTGGCTCGGAGCAGCCTTCTCCTATAGACCCACCATCAATTATGAAGCAGACCCCACAGTCATCATTGGCAAGATGACCATCATTTGCCCTCACTGTGGCGCTCTGAAGTGGGAAGGGGAAATTGCTGGGATATGCTGCAATGGAGGAAAGGTTAAACTTCCAACACTAACAGCTCCACTTGAACCCCTACACTCACTTCTGTTCGGCCAAACTCCAGCTTCAACACATTTCCTCACTCACATCAAAAAGTACAACAACTGCTTTGCAATGACCTCTTTTGGTGCAAACAGAGTGCGTGAATCAGGATTTTGCCCAACTTTTAAAGTTCATGGACAGGTGTACCATACAGCTGGCTCACTACTTCCTCTACCAAACGAAAGACCTCAGTTTCTCCAAATCTACTTCTTGGGTGATGACGAAGAGCAAGCCAATCGCCGCAGGGAAGCTGCTGTTCACCCCGCACAACACCAAATCAAGCTTCAAACTTTGCTTGGGTTACAGGAGATGCTTCATCAGCAAAACCCATATGTAAAGAGTTTCAAAACAGCCATCGAAAAAACAACAAATGAAGACCTCAAAGTTCTCATCAAAGCTGACAAGACTCCTGCAGGTGAACGTGAGCGACGCTTCAATGCTCCGACCACCAATGAAGTAGCCATTGTCATTGTGGGCCAAGAATTTGAACAACGGGACATTGTCTTGCATATGAGAGGTGGTCCACTCAAACGAATTTCTGAGCTTCACAGGTCATATGATCCTCTGCAATACCCGCTTTTGTTTTGCCATGGGGAAGATGGATACGATGCCTATAACAAGATCCCACATGTTGACCCCAAAACTGGTGTGCCACCTACAGCCCAAAGGCAAAAGATGGTTTCTGCCATGGAATTCTATTCATACAGGCTGATGGAACGACAAACTGCTTCAAACCACCTGCTTCAGTGTGGAGGACTTCTCCACCAGTTCCTCACTGACATGTATGCAAAAATGGAAGGAGAGCGGCTTAATTGGTTCCGGAATAACCAAAATCATTTGAGAGTCAGACTATATACACTTACGAGATGCTGTGGCCAATGATGGCAACACTGAGGACATTGGTCAAATGGTCATCCTACCATCCACCTTTATTGGAGGTCCTAGCTACATGCATGAGCACACGCAAGATGCCATGACCTATGTCAGAAACTATGGCAGACCTGACCTCTTCATCACCATGACTTGCAATCCCCAATGACAGGAGTTCCCACCCAAAGCTGGTACTGAAAGGCATGAGCTCATAGCACGGGTCTTCAACCTCAAAGTTGAAAAACGGATCAAACTCCTGACTGTGGGCAAACTTTTTAGTGCACACCATTGCTACATGTACAGCATTGAGTGGCAGAAGAGAGGACTTCCTCATGTTCATCTTTTACTGTGGCTTCAGACAAAGATTCACCCCAATCAAGTTGATTCCTTCATCTCTGCAGAGCTACCCGATAAGGACAAGGATCCAATCCTCTTTCATGTTGTTGTAAAAAATATGATTCATGGTCCTTGTGGGCGACAGAACCCTTCTTCTCCCTGCATGAAAAACAATGCATGTACAAAAGGGTACCCAAAGCCACTCCGCGAAGAAACTTAGCATGGGGATGATGGCTATCCTTTGTACAGGAGAAGGGGCAAAGAGAGTGGAGGTTTCAGCACTGAGTTAAGAATGCGAACTCAAAAATCTAGCGACTCAGGTCAACCTGGTCCGTCAAATCAGACAACACAGCAAAGACAGACATTGGAAGTTGACAACCGTTGGATTGTTCCTTACTGTCCACTCCTATCCAGGCTCTTCAAATGTCACATCAATGTGGAGTACTGCCACTCAGTTAAGTCTATCAAATATGTGTGCAAGTACATCCATAAGGGCAGTGACCAAGCTGCCTTTGATCTTCAACCGGCTGGACAGTAGAATCAAAATGATGAGATCACCACACATCTGATGGGCCGTTACATCTGCAGCAATGAGGCAGCCTGGCGAACTTTCATCAGGTGCCCAAGTACTACACCTGGCAGCCAAACAAGACATGGCGGGCTCGGCGCCCTGGACCAGGTCAGAAGGAAGTTCCTGGTCATACAGGGGTGTCCAAACAACACCGAGTGCTTTCACCTTCGTCTACTCCTCCATGACGTTGTTGGCCCAACATCATTTAATGACCTCAAGACTGTCACTGGCCATCTCTGTGACTCCTTTCAAGAAGCTTGCCGCAGGAGAGGACTCATTGAGGATGACATTCATTGGCATGCAACGATGACAGAAGCTGCTCTGTCTTACTCCCCCAATAGGCTACGAAATCTCTTTGCCATTATAATTGCCCTCTGCAGCCCTTCCAACCCGTTGCAGTTGTGGGAAGATCACAAAGACAGCCTCACAGAAGACATCTTACACCAACTCAGGAGAGCCAACCCCACCATGGAGCTGAACTTCACTGATGCAATGTACAATCAGGTATTGATCCTTTTGGAGGACAAGACTTTGGCATTGGCTGGCAAGTCTGTGACTCAGTTGAACCTTCCATCTCCCAATAGGAATGATTCTCCAGGTCTCAGCAGAGAGGTCCTCAGGGAAACCAACTACAATGTTGAGGAACTGACCTCCTTTGTCACCGTCACTGAACCTAAATTGGTTCCAGACCAGAAAGAGACATACAGGTTAGTTGTGGATATGGTGGAAAACAATGCAAGTGGCATTATCTTCCTCGATGCACCTGGTGGAACAGGAAAGACATTCCTGATCAATCTTTCACTGGCCATGGTTCGCTCTAAGGGATGCATTGCACTGGCTGTTGCCTCATCAGTAATCGCTGCAACTCTTCTCCAAGGAGGTCGCACTGCCCACTCAACCTTTGCTCTCCCTCTGGATCTGACAACACAAGAACACCCAGTGTGTAACATTAGCAAAGGAACCGGTGCTGCTGAGTTGCTTCAAAAGTGTAGACTCATTGTGTGGGTGAGTGTGCAATGGCCCACAAGAGGGCACTTAAAGCACTCAACAGAACTCTTCAAGATCTGAGAGGCAACAATAGGCTGATGGGTGGTACCACCCTGTTGCTGGCAGGTGATTTCCGCCAAATCCTGCCAGTTGTCCCCAGAGGAACTCCAGCAGATGAACTCAATGCATGTCTCAAGGCATCCCATCTGTGGCCAGCTGTGCAAACAGTCCATTTGACCAAAGACATGCGTGTTCATATGCATGGTGACGAGATGACAGAATCCTTTGCGCAACTTTTGCTACAATTGGGAGAAGGAAACTTGCCAATTGACAGCAGTGGTCAAATCACAATTCCTCCAGGCTTTGGCAGTCAAGTCAGAACAGTTGATGAGTTGATCTCACAGGTGTATCCAGACCTCCTCAATCACTTCAAAGATCCCAAGTGGCTGTGTGAACGGTCAATACTTGCACCCAGGAATGATACTGTCAACAACATCAACATGCTACTTCTTCAAAAACTCCCTGGCCAAGAGCAAATTTATAAAAGTGTTGATACTGTTTGTGACAGTGCTGATGGGGTACACTACCCCACTGAGTTCCTCAAGTCATTGCAGCCTTCAGGAACGCCTCCTCACAAACTGGTACTGAAGGAAGGCACCCCCATCATGCTCCTAAGAAACAGATATCCACCAAAGTTGTGCAATGGAATCAGACTGGCAGTCAAAAAGCTCATGCCAAATCTCATTGAGGCTACCATCATCTCAGGCTGCGCCAGAGGGGAGGATGTTCTCATTCCTCGAATTCCAATGATACCAACTGACTTGCCATTTCAATTCAGAAGGCAACGGTTTCCTGTGACAATTTCTTTTGCAATGTCAAACAAGAAGGCACAGGGACAGACTTTAAAGGTTGCTGGCATCAACTTACTCACGCCCTGTTTTTTACATGGCCAGTTGTACATGGTATGTTCAAGAGTTGGTGCATCAAGGAATCTGTTTATTTTAACACCCTCAGGAAAAACAGAAAATGTTGTCTATCAACGGGCTCTCCAATAACGCAGAGTGCTTTCACCTTCGTCTACTCCTCCATGAGGTTGCTGGCCCAACTTCATTTAATGACCTCAAAACTCTCACTGGCCATCTCTGTGCCTCCTTTATAAAAGCTTGCCGCAGGAGAGGACTCATTCAGGATGACATTCATTGGCGTGCAACGATGACAGAAGCTGCTCTGTCTTACTCCCCCAAAAGGCTACGAAATCTCTTTGTGGCCATCCTTCGCTGTAAGGGATTCATTGCACTGGTTGTTGCCTCATCAGGAATCGCTGCAACTCTTCTCCAAGGAGGTCGCACTGCCCACTCAACCTTTGCTCTCCCTCTGGATCTGACAAGACAACAACACCCAGTGTGTCACATTACCAAAGGAACTGGTGCTGCTGAGCTGCTTCAAAAGTCTAAACTCATTGTGTGGGATGAGTGTACAAAGGCCCACAAGAGGGCACCTGAAGCACTCAACAGCACTCTTCAAGATCTGAGAGGCTGCATACCTACTACAAGATAACACATATAACAGTGTAATGTTGAATACATTTATTGATTATAAAATCACTCTGTGCAATACCAAACCTATTGGGTTTGCAAACCTTTACCAGAAGGAGTATTCACTCAGTCTTTGGTTGTAACTCCAGCATATTGTAAAATGTTCTATTGTTCTACATTATTGGAATAAATGTTCACTGTTGATTTCTAAACTGACCTCTAAATGCCTGAGATAGTGGGCTAAAAATTCGGTATCGCCGTGCCAGGTCTTTAGTGCCCGAAATTTAGCGCTGGGCCGGATTCCCCTAGCGCCCGCCTGAAATTCAGTAGCGCCGCCCCAAGACGGAGGCGGGCGCTATTGGAGGGTTTGGCCGCCTCGTTTGGGGCGAAGAATGTCAGTTTCCGATGCCCAGCCGCCGCTGCGGCAACCGATGCGGTGCGGCAGGCTGGGGTACTGCAGGCCTCCTCCTTCTCTTAAGGAGGAGCTGCCTGCAGCCGTGAGATCGCCGCTGGATTCCCCCGTCAAATGAGCCCGGCACCACGGAGAAGTGCCGGGCTCGCGGGAGTCACACACCAATGCCGCGGGGGTGGTGGTGCAGGAGTCCGGGGAGGGAGGTGCGGCCAGGCGGCCGCCGGGAAAGCGGCCGGCCACCCCTCCACCTTTATGCGCCGGCCTTTCGGAGCTGTAAGGCACCGTTTTGCAAACGCTGTTTGCGGCCGCGACGGGCGAGGCGGCCGCAACTGAATTTGGCCATCGGGACGGATTACCATTGGAACCGGGGCGCTGCGCACACCGATGACGTCATCGGTGCCGGCGCAGCGCTACCGGCTAACGCCGATGTTAGGGACCAACTCAATTTCGGGCGCTAAACTTCCGGCGCAAACCACTTTATAGCCAATAAGTGGGCGCAAACGCGACTGAATTTCTAGGCCAGTATCTTTTATTTCCCTATTCAACTCATACACTGCAACTTTGTGAATAATGTAATATCACTCTTGGGTGCTTAGGAAGAGTTCTTCAATCCCAACAGTTTTATAAACATGGCACAGGGTTCTTGAGTTCCCTCGGCACCGCCGGGCACTCCAGCTAGTATATATATATAAAAACTAGAATCTCTGTTGCCTTTTCAATGGTCTTTTCTACCTGCACTCCTACCTTTAAATATTTATCTATCTGCACCCCAAGATATTGTCTACTCTTAATAATCTTACTGTTTGGTTAAACTTCCTTTCACTGTTTCTTGATTCCCCCCACCTCCACTCAAAAAAAAAGTATTACTTCATATTTCTCTAAAAGTTAGTGTCAATGTAAAGAACTCATGTAAGGCTCAAGAAAGTGGGATGAGCCCTACTGGGAAGAGTTTACACTCCTTAGAAGCCAAAACAGATATTTTTGCGGATTTCTCAGTAGCTTGGGGACTCTTAACATTGTGTTGGGCTTTTACCTATTTCAGATACTAAGTTTGATCAAAGAGAAAAATTCATATAAAAATGTTTCTTTCATATTTAGTTATGCAGCTCCATCAGCTTTGAATTCTTGTGATAACGACACAGACTTTACCTTCTCATTATCAGTGGCCTCATTACTTTGATCCAGCAGCTCATACATTTCAGTAATAAATTTAGCAGCAGTATTAGTTTGGTCAAGAAATAACATGCTTAACCACTTCAGCCCACTTAAATATAGCCACACATTAGCACCAGGTGTGTTCTATCACTTACATGAATTGTAGGGAAAGATTGTTTCATCAATAACTAATTGAGCAGCTGGATTATTTTTAACACAAGATGTACACAAACAATAAAAAAAGGATATAATCTCTAAACAGATTAGAAATTAGCCACTTGTCAAACCAACGCGTGATATTAGAGATATGGAGAGGTGTAACCAAAGCTCAATATTTCAAATCCACTAGGTGAATCAAGTGAAACTGCTAGTTATTCTAAATGCTTTCTGACCCATAAAAAGTCTTGCCTTTTTGTGCAAACAACCTGCAAAAATTACTTTAATCATATATACTGCAACTGTGGGTAGGAAAGATGCAAGTTGTGTTGTGAGGGACAAGCAGGAAATGTGATAGGTGAAACTGGGGGATTTGACAGGCGCAACTGGAGGTAGTTGAGGGAATGAGGAGTACATTCTCAACTCTGTTGGCAGGTTACACTAAAATTTGTCTGTAACCCCTGAACTGCATCTTCTTCACACTGACACCAATATGGAACAGGTAAGTCAACATGTGTTTGGAGGTCACATTTTAGAAAACCCGAGTCTGATTAAATCTCAAACATAATACAGGCATGACATGAAACATTTTTATCAATACTGTACATTAATTAGGTACTTACATTATTCCCCAGATATAAATAATTAAATTTAACTTCTGTTAAAAGTTATTGAATTGGAGATTAGTTTCTTCCCAATTTAAATTCCAATCAATCTGGCTAAAAGAATAAAGTTTTGTCAGTTCCATCAAGTTATTACTTTGCAAAATAACAACAGAAAATGCTGGAAAAACTCAGCAGGTCAGGCAACATCCGTGGAGAGAAATTTGAGTTGACGTTTCGGGTTGGACCCTTCTTCAAAACTGGAAAGAAAAGAAACTAGATCGGAGGCAGGGCTGCGATCGGACAAAAGAATAAAAGAAACAAAAGAAGTAAAAGAGATTAGAAGCTAGACGAGATAGTAATAGGCTGGGATTAGGTGTAAAGTGTACTGGCAGGGCAAAAGATAGCTGCCAGGTGTGAGAGAGAAACAAAAGGAAAGGGGGGGGGGGGGGTGGGGGTGGAAAGGAGTGGAACAATTACAAGAGAAAATGAAATGGGGGCCGAGCTTATGATCTGAAATTGTTGAACTCGATATTGAGTCCGGAAGGCTGCAGACTGCCTAATCGGAAGATGAGGTGCTGTTCCTCGAGTTTACGTTGAGCTTCCGTGGAACAATACAAGAGGCCAAGGACGGTGAGGTCCGAGTGGGAATGGAGCGGTGAATTAAAATGACAGGCGACCGGAAGCTCGGGGTCACCCTTACGGACTGAACGGAGGTGTTCCGCAAAGCGGTCACCCAATCTGCGTTTGGTCTCCCCAATGTAGAGGAGACCGCATCGTGAGCAGCGAATACAGTATACTAGATTGCGAGAAGTACAAGTAAATCGCTGTTTCACCTGGAAGGGGTGTTTGGGGCCCTGGACAGTGGGAAGGGGGGGAGGTATAGGGGCAGGTGTTACATCTCCTCCGCTTGCACGGGAAGGTGCCAGGCGAAGAGGAAGGGCTGTTTGGGGTGATAGAGGAGTGGACTAGGGTGTCTCGGAGGGAGCGGTCCCTGCGGAATGCTGAAAGGGGAGGGGAAGATACGTTTGGTGGTGGGATCACTTTGGAGGTAGCGGAAATGCCGGAGGATGATCCGTTGAATGTGGAGGCTGGTGGGGTGAAAGGTGAGGACAAGGGGAACCCTATCGTGGTTCCGGGAGGGAGGGGCAGGGGTGAGGGCAGAAGTGCGGGAGATAGAACTGACACGGTCGAGGGCAGTGTCAACCACAGTAGAGGGGAATCCTCGGTTGCGGAAAAAGGAAGACATGTCTGAAGCACTGGTGTGGAAGGTGGCGTCGTCGGAGCAGATACGGCGGAGGCGGAGAAACTGGGAGAATGGAATAGAGTCCTTACAGGAAGCGGGGTGGGAGGAAGTGTAGTCCAGGTAGCTGTGGGAGTCAGTGGGCTTGTAGTAAATATTGGTCGATAACCTATCCCCAGAGATGGAGACGGAGAAGTCGAGGAAGGGAAGGGAAGAGTCCGAGATGGACCATGTGAAGGTGAGGGAAGGGTGGAAATTGGAGGCAAAGTGAATGAAATTGTCAAGTTCGGGGCGAGAGCAGGAAACGGCACCGATACAGTCATCAATGTATCGGAAAAAGAGGTGAGGGAGGGGACCCGAGTAGGACTGGAACAAAGATTGTTCCACATAGCCCACGAAAAGGCAGGCATAGCTAGGACCCATGCGGGTACCCATGGCAACACCTTTGATTTGGAGGAAATGAGTGGAGTTAAAGGAGAAGTTGTTCAATGTGAGAACAAGTTCAGCCAGGCGGAGGAGGGTCGTGGTGGATGGGGACTGGTCGGGCCTCTGTTCAAGGAAGAAGCGGAGCGCCCTCAGGCCATCCGGGTGGGGGATGGAGGTGTAGAGGGATTGTACGTCCATGGTGAAAAGGAAGCGGTTGGGGCCAGGAAACTGTTAAAGTGGCGGAGGGCGTCCGAAGAGTCGCGGATGTAGGTGGGAAGAGACTGGACAAGGGGAGAAAAGATAGAGTCAAGATAGGAAGAGATAAGTTCTGTAGGGCAAGAACAGGCTGAAACGATGGGTCTACCAGGGCAGTCCTGTTTGTGGATCTTGGGAAGGAGGTAGAAGCGGGCTGTGCGGGGTTGGGGAACTATGAGGTTGGTGGCAGCAGGGGGAAGATCTCCAGAGGAGATGAGGTCAGTGACAGTCTTGGAAACGGTGGTTTGATGTTCGGTAGTGGGGTCATGGTCCAGGTGGAGGTAGGAGGAGGTGTCGGAGAGTGCCCACTTCACTGGCCAGGAGTCTTCCCCCCGCACAACTGACCCTTTCTCCCGCTTGCAGAATTCCCGTTCTCCCTGGACCCCTCCCCCTGGCCTCTTACCCTCTCTAGATCTTTTCATCGCTAACTGCCGCCGTGACATCGGCCGTCTCCATTTCTCTGCTCCCCTCACTCACTCCAACCTACCTCCCTCTGAACTTGCAGCACTCCATTCTCTTAGATCCAACCCTGACATTGTCATTAAACCCGCTGACAAGGGTGGTGCTGTTGTTGTTTGGCGTACTGACCTCTACCTAGCGGAAGCTGAACGCCAACTCTCCGACACCTCCTCCTACCTCCACCTGGACCATGACCCCACTACCGAACATCAAACCACCGTTTCCAAGACTGTCAATGACCTCATCTCCTCTGGAGATCTTCCCCCTGCTGCCACCAACCTCATAGTTCCCCAACCCTGCACAGCCCGCTTCTACCTCCTTCCCAAGATCCACAAACAGGACTGCCCTGGTAGACCCATCGTTTCAGCCTGTTCTTGCCCTACAGAACTTATCTCTTCCTATCTTGACTCTATCTTTTCTCCCCTTGTTCAGTCTCTTCCCACCTACATCCGCGACTCTTCGGACGCCCTCCGCCACTTTAACAGTTTCCAGTTTCCTGGCCCCAACCGCTTCCTTTTCACCATGGACGTACAATCCCTCTACACCTCCATCCCCCACCCGGATGGCCTGAGGGCGCTCCGCTTCTTCCTTGAACAGAGGCCCGACCAGTCCCCATCCACCATGACCCTCCTCCGCCTGGCTGAACTTGTTCTCACATTGAACAACTTCTCCTTTAACTCCACTCATTTCCTCCAAATCAAAGGTGTTGCCATGGGTACCCGCATGGGTCCTAGCTATGCCTGCCTTTTCGTGGGCTATGTGGAACAATCTTTGTTCCAGTCCTACTCGGGTCCCCTCCCTCACCTCTTTTTCCGATACATTGATGACTGTATCGGTGCCGTTTCCTGCTCTCGCCCCGAACTTGACAATTTCATTCACTTTGCCTCCAATTTCCACCCTTCCCTCACCTTCACATGGTCCATCTCGGACTCTTCCCTTCCCTTCCTCGACTTCTCCGTCTCCATCTCTGGGGATAGGTTATCGACCAATATTTACTACAAGCCCACTGACTCCCACAGCTACCTGGACTACACTTCCTCCCACCCCGCTTCCTGTAAGGACTCTATTCCATTCTCCCAGTTTCTCCGCCTCCGCCGTATCTGCTCCGACGACGCCACCTTCCACACCAGTGCTTCAGACATGTCTTCCTTTTTCCGCAACCGAGGATTCCCCTCTACTGTGGTTGACACTGCCCTCGACCGTGTCAGTTCTATCTCCCGCACTTCTGCCCTCACCCCTGCCCCTCCCTCCCGGAACCACGATAGGGTTCCCCTTGTCCTCACCTTTCACCCCACCAGCCTCCACATTCAACGGATCATCCTCTGGCATTTCCGCTACCTCCAAAGTGATCCCACCACCAAACGTATCTTCCCCTCCCCTCCCCTTTCAGCATTCCGCAGGGACCGCTCCCTCCGAGACACCCTAGTCCACTCCTCTATCACCCCAAACAGCCCTTCCTCTTCGCCTGGCACCTTCCCGTGCAAGCGGAGGAGATGTAACACCTGCCCCTATACCTCCCCCCTTCCCACTGTCCAGGGCCCCAAACACCCCTTCCAGGTGAAACAGCGATTTACTTGTACTTCTCGCAATCTAGTATACTGTATTCGCTGCTCACGATGCGGTCTCCTCTACATTGGGGAGACCAAACGCAGATTGGGTGACCGCTTTGCGGAACACCTCCGTTCAGTCCGTAAGGGTGACCCCGAGCTTCCGGTCGCCTGTCATTTTAATTCACCGCTCCATTCCCACTCGGACCTCACCGTCCTTGGCCTCTTGTATTGTTCCACGGAAGCTCAACGTAAACTCGAGGAACAGCACCTCATCTTCCGATTAGGCAGTCTGCAGCCTTCCGGACTCAATATCGAGTTCAACAATTTCAGATCATAAGCTCGGCCCCCATTTCATTTTCTCTTGTAATTGTTCCACTCCTTTCCACCCACCCCCCCCCTTTCCTTTTGTTTCTCTCTCACACCTGGCAGCTATCTTTTGCCCTGCCAGTACACTTTACACCTAATCCCAGCCTATTACTATCTCGTCTAGCTTCTAATCTCTTTTACTTCTTTTGTTTCTTTTATTCTTTTGTCCGATCGCAGCCCTGCCTCCGATCTAGTTTCTTTTCTTTCCAGTTTTGAAGAAGGGTCCAACCCGAAACGTCAACTCAAATTTCTCTCCACGGATGTTGCCTGACCTGCTGAGTTTTTCCAGCATTTTCTGTTGTTATTTCGGATTTCCAACATCGGCAGTATTTTGCTATATTACTTTGCAAAGTTGGATTTAGAGCTCTCTAACAGAATAGTCTGGGCACATAATGACTAATTCAGTAATTAAAGATTACAGTAAACTAAATTCTCTATCCTCAAACCAAACTACCAAAAATTTTTGAATAGAAAAAGAGCCCAAAGCATAGATCTGTTAGAAGACCACCAAATTTAAAAAGTTGTTATTGATTCAGTGATCATTAGTATGAATTGCAGTATTAGGGTATTATCAGGCTGCAATTATACACAGATTTTGACTATCAAAATGGTCCTCACTGTTTGAAATGTTCTGGAATCCATGTAAAGCAAACATAAGCAGACTGTACAAAAAATATAGTTTCCAACTACAATGGACAGCATAGAAAATGATGCTTAAAGTCCATATGTATTAAAGTACTGTCTCCAGAGACAACAGCATAATCTCAGTAATCACTAAGACATGAATCTATTAAGGAAGACAAACTGAAATCAGTCCCAAAGACAGGCAACAAAGACAGAAAAAGGAAAGGGTTTGGAAACCGTGGCTGATGCCTCCCTGGTTTCATTTAAGACATAATTAAAATGATTAGTTTTGCAGCTTATGGTGCTAGACGTTAATAGCCAAAACATTAGTTCCACATCATGTGAACGGACTTATTGCCAAGTCCATCACATGAATGTTCAGTATTGACCTAACAATCTGACCAGGTTTTCCATTGAGAAACTAACAAAGAAGCTGTATATACATCTAAAGGGTATTTAACAAGTGCCAAACTACTGACAAAAGCCAGCATATCATCTATCATTTTGAATCCATGACTTGGAATAGTTTTGTAATTTATTTCTGCCCTCCACCCCGCAATTGCATAGTCTTATCCCACATCCCATTCTAGGGCTAAGAGGCCAGGGTTATGTCAATGGCCTTCTGCAAAGTCCTCTAGGTGGTTTGTAAAAGCAACTTGGTAACTTACTGATCTGGGTTGTTAATTAATTTAGAATGGATTAAGCTGCACTGTGAAACTGTAAAACATGCTGGGCAATTTATAAGAACATAAGAATTAGGAGCAGTAGTAGGCCATACGGCCCCTCGAGCCTGCTCCGCCATTCAATAAGATCATGGCTGACCTTTGACCTCAACTTTACTTTCCTGCCCCTAGAGTCCAAAAACCTATCTATCTCAGCCTTGAATATACTCAAAGACTCAGCATTCACAGCCCTCTGGGGCAGTGAATTCCAAAGATTCACAACCCTCTGAGTGAAGAAATTCCTCCTCATCTCGGTCTTAAATGGCCAACCCCTTATTCTGAGACTATGTCCCCCAGTTCTGGACACTCCAGCCACGGGAAACAACCTTTCAGCATCTACCCTGTCAATCCCCTTCAGAATCTTGTATGTTTCAATGAGATCACCTCTCATTCTTCTAAACTCCAGAGAGTATAGCTCCATTTTACACAATCTCTCATCCAAGGACAGCCCCCTCATCCCAGGAATCAATCTAGTGAACCTTCGTTGCACCGCCTCCAAGGCAAGTATATCCTTCCTTAGATAAGGAGTTCAAAACTGTACACATACTCCAGGTCTGGTCTCCCCAAGGCCCTGTACAATTGTAGCAAGACTTCCTTACTCTTATACTCCAATCCCCTTGCAATAAAGGCCAGCATGCCATTTGCCTTCCTTATTGCTTGCTGTACCTGCCTGCTAGCTTTCTGTGTTTCTTGCACGAGGACACCTAAATCTCTCTGAACACCAACATTTAAAAGTTTCTCACCATTTAAAAAATATTCTGTTTTTCTATTCTTCCTACCAAAGTGAATAACCTCACATTTCCTTACATTATACTCCATCTACCACCTTACTGCCCACTCACTTAGTCTATCTATATCCCTTTACAGACGCTTTGGGCTGGATTTTGTCAATGGGGACGCGATGGAAGCGGGACTCCCACTTTTTGGGTTGTAGTTCTGCCTCCATCGATTTGTGACCAACCCACGCGATTTTCCCTTGATTGACCTTGTTGAGCCCGCCCAGCGGGCTCAGCAGGCCAATTAAGGGACACCCGGTTACAGGTTACATCAGGGATTGACATTTCATCTGTCAATAGCTTTTGACAGATGAAATATCAGCGTTCTGTGAAGCTGTCAAACACTGACAATCTGACTTCTAACTTGAGTCCTTCTCCACAGACTCAGTTAGAAATCTCTCCAAAACAGAAACTTTTGACAGCTCGCGGCCATTCTGCTTTCTGTGCCGGTGAGATGAGGGACTTCCGAGACCTGAAGGAAGGAAACCTGCATTAGTAAGTAAAGGTAAGTAAAACTTATTTAAACACTTTTAACACACCAAACACACTTACCTCTGCACTCATGCACCCATCACTCACCTGAACACCGGACATCTCGAACCCTCCAAGCCCTTCAGCCCAACGGTCCGCCTCGCTAACTTGGCGTGGTTTGGAGCCTTCGGGCAGCCCACACTTCAGGGCTAAAAATAGGGATTAGGCCAAAAACTGCCCGTTAACTACCTGTTAACAGGCAGTTAATTGGTACTAATCCCCATCCCACTCGGGGAGGCGGCTCCCAGCACAGGTTGGGTACCCGCCTCCTGGGAAACAGGCATGGAAGCGGGAAGGGTTCGTGCTCCCCGATTCTGCAATTTTCCCCCCACTCCCGCTTCCAAACCCGCCTCCACGGGGCTTGGAAATTCGAGCCCTTTGTGTTCTCCTCACAGCTCACTGACCCACCTAGATTTGTATCATCAGCAAACTTGGATACATTACACTTCATCTAGGTCATTAATATAGATTGTAAATAGTTTATTGGTGGTTGAAAGTGAGAATCTGTCTTCTTAGGGTATTTTAACTCCTTCACCTTTCTTGGTCTCCCCTACACCAGATATCATGCCCACCAAGATGATGGGTAACTTGCTTCCAGGCCTCCACTGCTGCTATGCTGAACCCAGCTGGTAGGAGCTATGTGGAATGACCTGGAGTAACGCTCCCTTTTTTAAGGAAGCACCAGACTTCCAATTGCTGCCTCTCCAGCAAGATGTAGCTGAGATTGGAAAGCATTACGTAGGGCTTCAATATGATCCATAACAAAAACATTTGGAACCATTATATTTGATTAGTACATTAGCAGTATGATTAATAATTCAGGAAGTGACAATATTTCAGAGATGCATGTTAATGGATTCTCTTCAGCATCATTCTTCTTCTGTTTCATCAGGAGCTCGCAAGGTCAGTACCTCAGCTTTGAAAAATGAACACTTGGTATTTAGAAAGGTCATCTGCTTTATTACAGGTACTTAAAAGCCATCACTTTCTTTCACTTCTGGAAAAGTAGGTGTTACTTCACCAGCAATTAAAGGAAAAGGTGAGTCAAAGGTGAATACTATTTATGCAGAGTACTCTTCCATTCTATAGACAAAAATAATCAATTATTTTCTTTGACAATTTTATACCCAACTGGAGAACCTCAAATCAATTTTCCTCCTTGTTAGGCTGTTCTGGTAATATCATCCTGGAGCAGTTCCATTAGAAACAGGAGATATAACTGTGGACCAGCCTTCAGCCATAGGATCTTGAGAAATCATACCAGAGGCTGGGTACTCTGATCTCTTACCAGCCTAGAGAGAGACAGAGTTGAACTGAGAGCCTCTATGTGGGTAAATTGTATTGAGTATATTATTTTTTTCACTATAAAATTGGGGAGTACTTTGAACAAAAAGTATCTCCCTAGACTTGTCTTTATGAGCATCAGATAACCAATACTTGAACCTATTTGAACACCATTTTCTAAATGGTGAGAAGCTCGGAACTGTAGAGAAGCAGAGATTTTTAGGGGTCCAAGTACAGAAATCACTAAAAATTGGTGGACTGGTTCAAAAAATAATGTAAAAGGCCAATGATATGTTGACCTTTAGCTCAAGGGGGCTTGAATACAAAGGGGTGGAAGTTATGCTACAATTGTATAGAGCTCTGGTTAGACTGCATCTTAGTTCTGGGTACCGCACCGCAGGAAGGATATATTGGCCTTGGAGGGGGTGCAGTGCAGATTCACTAGAATGATACCGGGGATAAAAGGGTTAAATTATGAGCACAGGTTGCATAAACTAGGCTTGTAAACCCTTGAATATAGAAGATTAACGGGGTGGTGATCTAATTTGAGTTGTTTAAGATGATTAAAGGATTTGATAGGGTAGAGAAAAATGATTTATGCTGGTGGGGGAGTTCAGCGCAAGGGGCATAGTATTAAAATTACAGCAAGGCTGTTCAGGGGTGATATACGGAACCACTTCTTCACAGAAAGGGTAGTGCAAATCTGGAAAACTCTTCCCCAAAAAGCTGTTGAGGCTAGGTGAATTGAAAATTTCAAAACTGAGATTGATAGATTTTTGTTAGGTAAGAGTATTAAGAGATAGAGTCATAGGGTGGAATCTTACCCGGAAGGCCGAGTTCGAGGTGGGACTGCTGGTTTTCGGGTTCCAGTCTGATGAGCTGACGCTATTTTCCCCTGACTGGCCTTGTTAAGCCCGCCCTGCGGGCTTGCCGGCCAATTAAGGGAAAGCCGGTGTCAGATGACGTCAGTTGATGACGCTTCATCTGCTGGTTTTCTTAAAGGCATATGCACCACACTTGTTTGACAGATGATTTGACAGTGTTTGTCAGCATTGAGGTGCTGTCAAACACTGACAATCACTGTCCAAAGGTCAGCCCTTGCAGCCAGGCTCTCCAATCACTCTCTCCTTAGGATAAAACAGATGGCAGCTGCAGCTGAGATTGCAGAAGCCATCTGTCATTTCTCCCGATGAGATGAGGCTACACAAACAATTCACAGCTTTTCACCTGCAGAAACATCTAAACACATTAAACATTACTTTCATAACTTTTCCTTACCTCTGATACTCACCAGTGTCCCACTGAACCCTTTAAACCACTTCTGCAGCTGTCATATATACACAAAAATTACAGTAGACCCACATCACACCTCACTTACCCTGGCAGGGATCCCTGATGTCGGGAAGCCCGCAGCAGCAGTGGAAAAATGGGAAAAAGCCTGTTAACTGCCTGTTAACTACCTGTTAACAGGCAGTTAAGTGGCTATAATCCTCTTCCCGCCTCTAGGAGTCAGGACCCTGTGCAAATCGGGGACTTGGCTCCCAGGAAGATTGGTTGGAGGTGGGTTGGGACCGGGTTTGGGACCTGCTCCCATTTTTGGGATTTTCCCAGCAGTCCCGCCTCTTTAGGGCTGGTAAAATCCAGCACATAGAGTCATAACGGCACAGAAGGAGGCCATTCGGCCCATGAGTCCGTGTCGGCTCTCTGTGGAGCGATCCAGTCAGTCCCATTTCCCCCGCTCTATCCCCGTAGCCCTGCAAGTTTATTTCCCTCAAGTGCCTATCCAGTCTCCCCTTGAAAACATTGAGTGTCTCCGCTTCCACCACTTCCGTCAGCAGCAAGTTCCAGGTCCTCACCACTTGCTGCGTAAAAAAGTTTTCCCTCATGTCCCCTCTGTATCTCTTGCCCAAAACCTTAAATCTGTGTCGCCTAGTCCTTGTACCATCAACTAGTGGGAACAGCCTTTCCCCGTCTAGCCTATCCAAACCAGTCATAATCTTGTACACTCCTCAACCGCCTTTGCTCTAATGAAAACAAATCCAGCTTCTCCAACCTGTCCTTGTAGCTAAGATCCCCCATCTACGGAACCATTCTGGTAAATCTCCTCTGCACCTTCTCAAGGGCCTTCACATCCTTCCTAAAGTGTGGTGACCAGAACTGGGCGCAATACTCCAGTTGTAGCCTAACCAGTGCTTTATAAAGGTTCAGCATAATTTCTCTACTTTTGTACTTAATACCTCTATTTATGAAGCCCAAGAACCCATATGTTTTGCCAACCACTCTGGATATGGAACCAAGGTGGGTAGATGGAGTTAAGATACAGATCAGCCATGATCTCCTGTTCCAAACCTGTAAGAGTAACTTGTAAGAGTCAAAATTACACCCAGATCCTCTAAAAAAAAAAGTGAGGGAAGAGCATAGTCAGCTGATACTTGCCGTTGAACTCTGTCTAAATATAGACCTTAAATGCCTGTTTTATAAACCAGCTTCACATTGCAATCAAAGTTACTCAGCTGTGCAATTCCAGATGCTTATTCAGAATAACTTTGCAGTATAAACATATATACTTGCTGGGGAAATTAAGAGGGAAAAACGTCTGAAAACTTAGGATGTAATTAACTTTCAGTTTTCAAGAACTGGCAGGGGAAGCAAGGTTAATTCTGGAGGGAGAGTATGGGGTAAGGGAAAGAGACACATGCAAGATTATATCATGTGGAAGCAGAACATGAGAGATTTGTTGTGTAAAACATTTCTCAACCTCTCCATTTTTAAGGCATTTTGTTGTCAATGATGTGGACCTTCCCAGGCTGAGGAGAGATTGGGAGGTAACTTGCTCCCGAGTTTCTGTTAAAGCTGCTTTCGCCCACTAATTTCCTCTTTCTTTCTAAGGGGAAACACCCAGGCTGTGGAGGCCAAGTCACCGAATATATTTAAGAAGGAGATAGATAGATTTCTAAACACTAAAGGCATCAAGGGGTATAGGGAGAGAGCGGGAATATGGTATTGAGATAGAGGATCAACCATGATCATATTGAATGGCGCAACAGGCTCGAAGGGCCGAATGGCCTACTCCTGCTCCTATTTTTCTATGTTTCTTTTATGTTTCTATGTCTGCTTCAGTGGTGCAACACACTGTCTGGAAGTTGTGGGCAAATACCATTGTGTGGAACGATGTTGCAATACATTAAAAGGCATGTGCCACTCACACTCAGTAGAAATCTTAGTTCTGAACATCAGTACGGTGAACAAAGTCTCAGCTATGGAAAAACATTGGTCAAAATTTGCATCTGTGTTTTTTTTTTTAATTCAGGAGAGACTTGAGTGAAAAAATAGGTGCCTCCGAGCTGGAATGTGTGTGTGTTTTTTAAATTTTTTACAAATTGAAATGGGAGGTACTAGAAAGGCTGGCTGTACTTAAAGTAGATAAGTCACCAGGACCTGATGGAATGCATCCTAGGATGCTGAGGGAAGTGAAGGAAGAAATCGGGGAGGTGCTGGCCATAATCTTCCAATCCTCCTTAGATACGGGGGTGGTGCCAGAGGACTGGAGAATTGCAAATGTTACACCATTGTTCAAAAAAGATAAACCCAGCAACTACAGGTCAGTCAATTTAACCTTGGTGGTGGGGAAGCTTTAAGAAACGATAATCTGGGACAAAATTAACAGTCACTTGGACAAATGTGGATTAATTAAGGAAAGCCAGCACAGATTTGTTAAAGGTAAATCGTATTTAACCAACTTGATCGAGTTTTTTGATGAGGGAACAAGAGAGGGTTGATGATGGCAAAGCGGTTGACATGGTTTTCCAAAAGGCGTTTGATAAAGTGCCACATAATAGGCTTGCCAACAAAGTTGAAGTCCATGGAATAAAAGGGACAGTGGCAGCATGGGTACGAAATTGGCTAAGTGACAGGAAACAGGGAGTAGTGGTGAATGGTTGTTTATCGGACTGGAGGAAGGTAAACAGTGGTGTTCCCCAGGGGTCGGTACTAGGACCACTGCTTTTCTTCATATATATTAATGACTTGGACTTGGTGTACAGGGCACAATTTCAAAATTTGCAGATGACAGAAAACTTGGAAGTATAGTGAACAGTGAGGTGGATAGTGATAGACTTCAAGAAGACATAGACAGGCTGGTGGAATGGGCGGACATGTAGCAGATGAGATTTAATGCAGAAAAGTGCAAAATGATAAATTTTGGTAGGAGGAACGAGGAGAGGCAATATAAACGAAAGGGTACAATTCTAAAGTAGGTGCATGAAGAGAGAGACCGGGGGTACATGTGCACAAATTGTTGAAGGTGGCAGGGCAGGTTAAGAAAGCAGTTAAAAAGGTGTACTGGATCCTGGGCTTCATAAATAGAGGCATAGAGAACAAAAGCAAGAAAGTTATGATGAACTTTTATAAAGCACTGGTTTGGCCTCAACTGGAGTATGTGTCCAATTCGAGGCCCCGAACTTTAGGAAGGATGTGAAGGCCTTAGAGAGGGTGCAGAAAAGATTCATAAGAATGGTTCCAGGAATGAGGGACTTCAGTTATGTGGATAGACTGGAGAAGCTGGGATTGTTCTCCTTAGCGCAGAGTAGGTTGAGAGGAGATTTGATAGAGGTGTTCAAAATCATGAGGGGTCTAGAAAGACGAGATAGAGAGAAACTGTTCCCATTGGCTTAAGGGTCAAGAACCAGAGGACACAGATTTAAGGTGACTAGCAGAAGAACCAAAGGCGACATGAGGAAAAACTTCTTTACGCAGCGAGTGGCTGGGATCTGGAATGCACTGCCTGAAAGGGTGGTGGAGGCAGATTCAATCATGGCTTTCAAAAGGGAACTGGATAAGTACCCGAACGAAAAAGAATTGCAGGACGGGGGAATGGGACTAGCTGAAGTGCTCTTGCAAAGAGCCAGCACGGGCTCGATGGGCCAGATGGCCTCCTTCTGTGCTGTAACCATTCTATGATTCTATGATTGTGTCTCTAGGCCTCCATTCATAGCTATGAGATATTGCCAGATCCACGATTTAGTTTTGTTGCCCCTTTTGTGATCTAAGAAGAAAAAACAAAGTGTGCAATTAGGAAGTAGGGGTTTCCCAGCATCCACTATAGGTCCTGTAGTTTTAAGTGAAAGGTTGATCCTGTGCTTCCTGACTACCCCTAACAGAGTGAGGAAGTGCAGCATAATGCACTGCTGAGAATGGTCTTTGAGCAAGATAATAAGATTGTGACATAAATTTATTGAAGTATACTGAATTATATAAATGGTATTTGATTTATTTCAATTGTGAAATCTATGCATGTTCATTCCTCCTTGGATTGTCTTTTTATAGTTAGGGAATTAATTCTTTAACCCATCTGCTCCCACCTCCCTCCACCAACTAAGTCATTGTACCAAGGGATAACTGGTACTGGAGGGAGGTCTGTTACTGCTGGGATTGAATCTTCAGATGTGCAAGAACTTGAATTGATAATGGTCAAATCCAAAAATGAATTCAAAGCATCTTTAAAAAATGTAATCATCTGGATATGAGAAAATCAGGGTAAAACCACACACAACAGAGAAATTATAGCATCATAGAATATTACAGCACAGGAGGAGGTAATTTGGCCCAAAGATGTGCGGGTTAGGTTGATTGGCTATGATAAATTGACCCTTAGTGTTAGGGGGATTAAATACGTGGGGTTACAGGGATCGGGTGGGATATGTGTCAGTGCAGGCTCGATGGGCCGAAATGGCCTCTATCTGCACTGTGGGGTTTAAAAAAAAAAAAAAAAAATGCCTGTGCCAGCTCTTTGAAAGAGCTATCCACAATTAGTTCCACTCCCCTGCCCTTTCACCATAGCCCTGCAATTTTTTTTGCCTTCAAGTATTTATCCAGTTCCCTTTTGAAAGTTATTATTGAATCTGCCACTGGCAAGAGGTAGGAAAAAATGAAAAGGGAATGGAGTTTTTACTGTGTGTTCAGGATTCCTTTCTTACCTAGTACATAAGAAACCCAGCAATACAGCAATCACTGCTGGATCTAGTAATGGGGAATGAACCAGAACAGATAAGAGAAGCAAGCATAGGGGAATATCTAGACAATAGTGATCATAACATGATAAGATTTAAAATAATGGTTGTGAAAGACATAAGTAAGACAAAGACCAAAGTAATAGATTGGAAAAATGCCAATTTTGAGGGGATGAGAATGGAACTAGGGAAGATAAACCGGAAAAAAAATTGACAAGAGATAGAATAGTAACATTCAAAAGAAAATTGGATAAATACTTGACGGGAAAAAATTTACAGGGTTACGGGGAAAGTTGAGAATTTGGTGAGAGGGAATTTGGTGCAGAGAGGGAAGAAGGTGTTCCTTTTCGTTAAATTAAATAGTTTAATCACAGTTCAGTCATTATAAAGGCAGTAGTGCTGCCATCTTGTGGATTAGTACTAAGTGAATTAATTGCATAATACTTTAATTAATTAAATATATAAAACAAGGTTAGATAGAGATGGCAGTGCAGGTGGTGTGCTGAATCTGCACCATGTGGGAGTTTGTGGATAGCAGCCAACCACATCTGCAGTGAATGTCTTCAACGTGAGGAACTTCAGCTCAGAGTTGTTGAGCTGGTGTCTGGGGTGCAAACACTGTAATGCATCAGGGAGGGGGAGTGTTATCTGGACATTTTGATCCAGGAGGCAGTCACACTCCTTAGTATCACATACCAATCCGCAAGATGGCAGCATTACTGCCTTTAAAATGACTGAACTGTGATTAAATATCTCGTATATTCAGGGAATCACACAATGTTCATTTCTGATTAAATCCTGTATATTGCAATTGAAATGCTCCTCCCTAAAATAACTGTTTGTAGATTAAAAACAAAATCATTAACAGAGAACATTTATTCCATGGCCCTTGATCGAGCATCTAAAACAAATAAGGGTAAAATTTACACTTTCATCTTTAATAGTAAAATCATAAATGCAAAACACATGGGGGGGGGGGGGGAGAGAATTGGTCTATGCCAGTAGCATGAAACAAGCTCATAGTGTATCAGAAGTCCATTTTACACCGTGGCGAACAATTCACCCCCATAAAGTCTTGTTTGTGATTACTTTGTAAATAGTAAACATCGGAAATTTGTTACAGTAAAATATTAAAAATGTTCAGCAGAACAGTGCACATGTTCATATCCTTCTGAAAACTCAAATCTTCCATTCACAACTGATGTTACATTAAAATAACAGGTTTTGTTTGGTCAGCTGGGTGTCTGACGTGCACGGACACCTACCACCATGGATAAGAATCTCCAGAGTACTGGGAAATCCATTCATGTAAAAATTTTGTTTGCCCAACTTGAAATGCACTCTCGCCCTGTACGGAAGCAGCTGACTCATCTAAATCCAGACACCTTAGGCAGGTCGGCAACAGCCAAGGTTTAAGGACGCCCATGTGTGGGCAGGGGTATTGCTGGAGTTGAACCAGCTAAAACCATGCATCTTATCATCATGGAGCAATGGTTAGCTTGCAAAGTTGTCTGCAGTCATAAGAAAAATCACCACCTCACCTCCCCAAACAGCTCTACCTCACTGGGTTCCATCAATGAACCAGATTGGCTGGCCGATTATCAATGACTTCCTGACGTACTGTGGTGCTGGCTGGCTCAGATTATTAGATTACTGATTGTGCCACAGATAGAAACATAGAAGATAGGAGCAGGAGTAGGCCATTCGGCCCCTCGAGCCTGCTCCGCCATTCAATGAGATCATGGTTGATCATCCAAATTCAGTACCTGGTCCCTGCCTTCTCCCCATATCCCTTGATCCCCTTAGCCTTAAGAAATATATCTAACTCCTTCTTGAATATATTTAATGAATTGGCCTCTACTGCCTTCTTTGGCAGAGAATTCCACAGGTTCACCACTCTCTGGGTGAAGAAATTCCTAATCATCTCTGTCCTAAATGGCTTACCCCTTATCCTGTGACCCCTGGTTCTGGACTCCCCGACCATCGGGAACATCCTTCCAGCATCTAGTCTGTCTACTCCTGTTAGAATTTTATAAGTTTTGATGAGATCCCCTCTCATTCGTCTAAACTCCAACGAGTACAAGCCCAATCGACCCAATCTCTCCTCATACGTCATTCCTGCCATCCCAGGTATCAGCCTGGTGAATCTTCGCTGCACTCCTTCCATGGCAAGAACATCCTTCCTCAGATAAGGCGACCAAAACTGCACACAATACTCAAGATGTGGTCTCACCAAGGCCCTGTACAACTGCAGCAAGACATCATTGTTCCTGTACTCAAACCCTCTTGCTACGAAGGCCAGCATACCATTTGCCTTCTTAACCGCCTGCTGCACCTGCATGCTTACTTTCAGCGACTGGTGCACAAGGATGCCCAGGTCTCGTTGCACTTCCCCTTCTGCCAATCTATTGCCATTTAGATAATAATCTGCCTTCCTGTTTTTGACACCAAAGTGGATAACCTCGCATTTATCCACGTTATATTGCATCTACCATGCTTCTGCCCAATCACCCAACCTGTCCAAATCATATTGGAGTTTCTCGGCATCCTCCTCACAGCACACACGCCCACCCAGCTTTGTGTCATCTGCAAACTTGGAGATATTACATCTAGTTCCCTCGTCCAGATCATTAATATATATTGTGAATAGCTGGGGTCCAAGGACCGATCCCTGCGGTACCCCATTAGTCATTGCCTGCCACTCAGAAAAAGAGCCGTTTATTCCAACTCTTTGCTTTCTATCCGCCAACCAGTTCTCTATCCAAGTCAATACCTTGCCCCCAATCCCATGTGCCTTAATTTTACACGCTAATTTCTTATGCGGGACCTTATCGAAAGCCTTTTGAAAATCCAAATACACCACATCCACTGGTTCTCCCTTATCTATTCTACCAGTTACATCCTCAAAAAATTCCAGTAGATTAGTCAAGCACGATTTACCTTTTGTAAAGCCATGTTGACTTTGTCCGATCCGGTCACTTTTTTCCAAGTGCTCTGCTATTACATCCTTTATAATGGACTCTAGCATTTTCCCCACTACCGATGTCAGGTTTACCGGTCTGTAATTCCCCGTTTTCTCTCTACCACCCTTTTTGAACAGTGGGGTAACATTAGCTACCCGCCAATCCGTGGGTACTGTTCCAGAGTCTATCGAATTTTGGAAGATGACCAGCAATGCATCTACTATTTGTAGGGCCACTTCCTTAAGTATCCTAGGATGTAGATTATCAGGCCCTGGGGATTTATCGGCCCTCAATCCCATCAATTTCCCTAACACCATTTCCCTACAAATACGGATTTCTATCAGTTCCTCCCTTTCATTAGACCCTATGTTCTCCGACATCTTTGGGAGCTTATTTGTGTCCTCCTTTGTGAAGACAGAACCAAAGTATGTATTTATAATTGACTGACTCAATTCCAAAGTTTCACCAGGCTTATCATCTTGCAGCCAATTCGATCCCAAAAAGAACCCGTTTACCTCTAGTTCTAAGGATAGACCCTAGTTTGCCATTAAAGTAGAAGATAATGAAGCATAGCTGCATTTGATTCATATGGTACTTTGATAAAGCTATTCTATCACAATTCTAAAATTTTAACTAAGCAAAGAATTCTGAATCAGGAGCATGAGATCTTCCACTATTTGGGTGGCCTATCTGAATGCACATTTTACGGTTTTTCTTGAAAAAAAAAACACAGCCAGTTCCCTTCCTTCTACAGATTACCTGGTTCAGAGACGAGCAAAACTTGCCCACTGTGGGAATCACAGGTGTGTGAATGTCAATGGAGATAGGGATTTGCACTCAGTTCTCTTTCATTTGGAGGCCAATTCTCCAGGGATGCTGCTTCCAAACTGCCCACAAGAACAAATTCAACAGTAGGCAGAGCTGCCAACATTGGGCAGATTCCAGGTTTGACATTGTCAGTTGTGACTCAGCCCGATATTCGAAGTATCACCTCAGCCCCAAAACAAAATATAAACATGGTTAGAAACAGCAAGTATTGTCACTGTAAGGGCTGCCTGACCCTCCACCTAATTCCTCTTTGGGTGCTTTTTCACTCAGCCTTCTCTTCAGTTTTCTCTTACTTGCCCCTGTGCTGTTGACTAGATTTATCTTTCTTCCCAGTTGTCTTCCTATTTATAAGGATGCACATTATCTTACCACCTGATTCTGTGTTTAAAGTAAATTGTTGCCCAGGGTGGAAGTTTATTTCGGGGGGAAAAAAATGCCACAAGGACAGTGGGTTTTCTTTTGGCTTGGATTTTAAAAGATTTAACATTTCATTTTGAATAGAAAAAGAAACAATCACATAAGCCGTAAGTTAGACAGTTCTGCGCCCGATACTCCAGCGGTGAATTGAAAAGCAAAATATACTGGGAAGCTGATTTAAATATGCCTGAGAGGATGAGGGCAAATCAGAAGTGGCGCAGCCAATGGTCAGTAAAGATCATAAATCATATAGCGCCTTTGTATGATTGACAATACTCAAAACAATCAAGATTAGTGAATTAAGAAAGGAAAATCTGGCCTCGGGCGACTGTCCGTGTGGAGTTTGCACATTCTCCCTGTGTCTGCGTGGGTTTCCTCCGGGTGCTCAGGTTTCCTCCCACAGTCCAAAGATGTGCAGGTTAGGTTGATTTGGCTATGATAAATTGACCCTTAGTGTTAGGGGATTAAATACGTGGGGTTACGGGGATAGGGTGGGATATGTGTCGGTGCAGGCTCGATGGGCCGAAATGGCCTCTATCTGCACTGTAGATTCTGTGATTCTGTGAAAATAACATTCACTTCAATAGCTTTTAATTTTGTTTAGTGGCAGGTGGTGAGGGAACCAACATGAGGGAAAAACCTACTTGACCTCATCCTCACCAATTTACCTGTCACAGATGCATCTGTCCACGACAGTATTGGCAGCAGTGACCACCGCACAGTCCTTGTGGAGACGAAGTACCATCTTCACACTGAGGACACCCTCCATCGTGTTGTAGGACACTACCACTGTACTAAATAGGCTAGATTCACAACAGATCCAGCAGCTCAAAACTGGGCATCCATGACGTGCTGTGGGCATCAGCAGCAGCAGAATTGTATTCCAACACTAGCTGCAATCTCATGGCCCGGCATATCCCTCACTCTTCCATTACTATCAAGGCAGGGGACCAACCCTGGTTCAATGAGGAGTGTAGAAGAGCATGCCAGGAGCAGCACCAGGTGTACCTAAAAATGAAGTGCCAATCTGGGGAAGCTGCAACACAGGGCTACATGCATGCTAAAAAGTGGAAGCAGCATGCTATAGACAGAGCTAAGCAATCCCACAACCAACGGATCAGATCAAAGCTCTGCCGTCCTGCCACATCCAATCGTGAATGGTGGTGGACAATTAAACAACTAATGGGAGGAGGAGGCTCCATGAACATCCACATCCTCAATGATGGCAAAGCCCAGCATGCAGGTGCAAATGACAAGGCTGAATTGTTTGCAACCATCTTCTGCCAGAAGTGCCGAGTTGATTATCCATCTTGGCCACCTCCTGCGGTCCCCACCATCACAGAAGCCAGTCTTCAGCCAATTCGATTCACTCCACGTGATGTCAAGAAACGGCTGAGCGCATTGGATACAGCAAAGGCTATGGGCCCTGACAACATCCCGGCTGTCGTGCTGAAGACTTGTGCTCCAGAACTAGCCGCGCCTCTAGCCAAGCTGTTCCAGTGCAGCTACAACATGGGCATCTATCCGACAATGTGGAAAACTGTCCTGGTATGTCCTGTCCACAAAAAGGACAAATCCAATCTGGCCAATTACTGCCCCATCAGTCTACTCTCAATTATCAGCAAAATGATAGAAGCTGTCGTCGACAGTGCTATGAAGCAGCGTTTACTCACCAATAACCTGCTTACCGAACCTCAGTTTGGTTTCCACCAGGGCCACTTGGCTCCAGGCCTCATTACAGCCTTGGTCCAAACATGGACAAGACAGCTGAATTCCAGAGGTGAGGTGAGAGTGACTGCCCTTGACATCAAGGCTGCATTTGACCGAGTGTGACATCAAGGAGCCCCAGTAAAATGGATGTGTGTATTCGCCACAGAAAGTTCTGATTGGTCCGCTTGGATGACCAGATCTGATTGCTGATTGGTCCCCTGGGAGGACAAGACACACCCAGCAGTTTCTCTGGAATGTGCAGTTAGATCCTCCCTGCCTACGTAATCAGTTACTTTGCAAAGTATAATTCGAGCCATTCTGACTGCCTACTTCAGACAGAACAGAGCTCACTTGGAACAGACAGGGCTCACCCTCGTGGGTTAAGACCTTCACCCACCACCCAAACAAGTTCCTGCCCCCACCGCCCAAGTTCCTGACCTCCCCCCAAGTTTCTGACATTCTCCCCCTGCCGAAGTGCCTGACCTCCCCCCCACACCGAGTTCTTGACCTTCCCCCTGCCCAAGTTCCTGACCTCCCTCCACCGGGTTCCTGACCTTTTCCCCCTGCCCAAATTCCTCTCCTCCTTCCCCCCCCGCCCCCGGGTTCCTGACATTCTCCCAAAGCCCAAGTTCCTCGAGACCCTGCAGCAACTCGCCAAGGCTTCTTCGACAGCACCTCCCAAGCCCGTGACCTCTACCACCTAGAAGGAGAAGAGCAGCAGGCGCATGGGAACACCATAACCTCCAAATTGCACACCATCCTGACTTGGAAATCCTTCATCGTCGCTGGGTCAAAATCCTGGAACTCCCTCCCTAACAGCACACGGACTGCAGCAGTTCAAGAAGACGGCTCATCACCACCTTCTCAAGGGTAATTAGGGATGGGCAATAAATGCCAGCCTTGCCAGTGACATCCACATCCCAGGAACAAATAAAAAAGATGTTCACAGGGCCAACTGTAACGCCTTCATCTCACACTCGCATCAGGTGCTGATTTGTGTATGCAAAGACTCTGTAGCCACAGTAATACAGGACCAAGCTGCTGTCTACCCGATGTCCTTGGTTCAATTTTAATGCACATGGAGACATAGCCCCAGGAAATAAACTCTCCGTAGTTGCTGTTCTACCTGCCGGGGAAGAATGTTTCAAAGAAAATCCGAGTGGCCCTCTAACCCAAAGGGAATTGAATTCTTTGCTTAAGCCTCTATAGAAACGGCCCAAATGTATCCATTTACCAATCAGACCAATCAGTTCCATGGTTATCACTCTTAGTCTCAATGACTGAGGTGTGTGTGCGTCTTTCTTCAGCAGCATGCCTGCAAATGGCTAAAAAACTAGCGCGAATCAAGGAAATTTGCCATCACAGTGGTTTTGATTGTGGGGGGGGGGGGGGGGGTGGGAAAGAGAACTACTATAATTAGCTTTTACCTGTTTCCATGAGGATCTTGGCAGAGAAGTGCAAGTGGCATAAAAAATAGCATTACTCACTTACGCCATACTTTCCAGAAACTTCTGTGCTAGAATAATGGCATACACCGTAAATGCCTCATTACTATGGCACAAATTCTCAGGAAATTCCAGGCCATTGCTTTAGAATGATTTTCCTGTGCATAGACACCCAACTCCACCACCCCCCCACATAAGCTGCTGTAATTCAAAAGGGAAAGTCTTGCTTAACCAACCTCATTGAATTTTTGAAGAGGAAACAGAGAGAGTTGACAATGATAATGCAGTAGATGTAATTTATCTAGATTTTCAAAAGGCCTTTGATAAGGTACCCCATGATAGACTGATAAACAAGGTCAGAGAATGCGGAGTCAGGGGACAAGTAGCAGAATGGATTGCTCGCTGGCTTCAAGACAGAAAGCAGAGAGTAGGGGTAAAAGGTAGCTATTCACAGTGGCAGAAGGTGGGTAGTGGTATTCCACAAGGATCAGTGCTGGAACCACCGCTGTTCACAATTTACATTAACGATTTAGACTTAGGAATCAAAAACACAATTTCTAAATTTGCGGATGACACCAAATTGGGGAGGGTAGTCAATACTGAGGAGGACTGCAGCAAATTACAGGAGGACATTAATAAACTTGCAGAATGGGCATATAATTGGCAAATTAGGTCCAACACAGATAAATGTGAGGTATTACATTTTGGTAGGAAGAATAGGGAGGTCACTTATCACTTGGAGGGTGCGAGTCTAGGTGGGGTAGAGGCACAAAGGGATCTTGGAGTACAATTACACAAATCACAAAGTTGCGACACAGGTTAGAAAAGCCATAAAAAAAAAGCAAACCAAGCACTAGGGTTTATTTCTAGAGGGATAGAATTGAAAAGTAGGGTAGTTATGCTAAACCTGTATCAAACCTTGGTTAGACCACACTTAGGGTACTGCGTACAGTTCTGGTCGCCATATTATAAAAAGGATATAGAGGCACTGGAGAGGGTGCAGAGATGATTTACAAGGATGATACCAGGAATGCGAGGGTATACATATCAGGAAAAGATAATCAGGCTGGGTCTCTTTTCTCTTGAAAAAAGGCTGAAGGGTGACCTAACAGAGGTCTTTAAAATTAAGAAAGGTTTTGATAGAGTGGAGAGAGAGAGAATATTTCCACTTGTGGGGAAGAGCATAACTCGAGGCCATCAATATAAGATAGTTACCAAGAAATCCAAAACGGAATTCAGAAGAAACTTCTTTACCCAAAGAGTGGTGAGAATGTGGAATTCGCTACCACAGGGAGTGGTTGAAGTGAAAAGTATAGATGCATTTAAGGGGAGGCTAGATAAGCATATAAGGGAGAAGGGAATAGAGTGTTATGCTGATAGATTTAGATGAGGAAAGACGGGAGGAGGCTCGAGTAGACCAGAAACGCTGGAATGGACTGGTTGGGCCGAATGGCCTGTTTCTGTGCCGTATATCCTATGTAATTTCCACATGCATGTACAATTTTAAAGCAGGATAGCATATGCTTTTTGTGCAACTCTACATTATGGGAATAAGAATCCTCCATTATAATCAAATCACAATCCTCAGATAGGAATAAGATTGTGATATTGCATAGGAGTTGTTAGATTTGTATTTGCACAAACAGTTTATATACATTGAGCATCAATATTGTGACAGAACGGAATACAGCAGAACCTTTATCTGCCATATTGTGGGGCCCTCCTAGTAGATAATAGACGTTAGTAATGACAATTGAGAGTTCCCAAATTATAGTGCTGATTACAGATGAGGTTTAGATGTGTTGCTTCTCCTCACCCACTTGCTTCAGACTTCTCTAGCAGTGTTCCCCTGTGTTACTCTTCTTCTGCTGGCATGATCACAGTTGGCACTGAAAAAGTTGAACTACTAGCTCAATTTTCTCCCATGCACCCACTTGTGACTTCAGCCATTGGACCTGTGCGTACCCAACGCCAAAAACAGGCACACACATATTCAGAAGTGAGTGCTAAAGGCAATGTGCTTACCTCCAGTGAAGCTGTCAATAGTCTACACTAACATCAGTGTAGCTGGAAAAAACTCAACGCTGCTTTTACCACTTATCTCTGTAGTTGGGAGTGGCATAAAAGGAGCAGTTTTGGCTGTCTCTCTTGGATCGGAGAGAAGTGCAGTGGCTGGAGTTGCAGGTGAGTCCCAGTGAGAGCTCTGAGCCAGCCAATCAATGAATTATTCTGGTGCCAGCTAGCCTTGCCGGCAGGAGCAAGATAAACGTAGCCCTGACCTGAGTACCACTCAGCTCCCCAAATGAGGATAATAGAAGTCAGGATAATTGGGGTTCCGCTGTAAATCCAAATTAATAAACACTAAACAGAAATACCTCATATGGCTTGCTGACTTCTAAACACCTCACCTGGGTGAACCAGATTCTGCATTATGTTTTTCGTATGTAACTCATCAGCAAAGATAAACAGAATATAAACAGGAATCATAATTACTGAATCCTACCTTTGTGGTTGAAAATGCCCTCCATTTCCATACTGCTACGCGAATGTGCAATACATAGAACACTGCTGGGAACCACTCCTTCTGCAGCAGGGGATCGATCAGTTGTTCGCACCAGGCACCAATCTGGCTTATCATGAGGCCTCTCTAAAACCTCCACGGTCTGACCCCGGCGAATGCTCAGCTCATTGCTGTTGGTTGCCGAGAAATCATGGATGACGACTGTTAACTCGCACCCACCGGACAGCTGTGGAGGGGGGGAAAAGAAACACACAAGTGATGCAACATACTGAGCCCGACAAAAATAACATGTGAGACAGAAAAAACTTACAAACTCCAGAAGGATTTGCTACCAAAAAGCTTGATGCAACTTTGTCGTAAAAAAAAATCAGCTACCACTAAATATTTAAACATTACACAGAACAAGTCACACAATTTATTTCAAATACAATCATACAAAAAAGCTTGTGTCAGAAATTTAAACTAAATACTAATTCTTTTACATTTCTACCAGTGGATCTTGTCAGAGTTGGCATCTAGGTTGAAGATGAGACTGGCCTGTCCATGCAGTGGTGTCATTGTGCGGAAGGTGGGTCTGGGTGGAGGGATCTCATGGATCAGTTGGTGATGCCACCCTCTCCTCTCCCTCACTCACGAATACCTCATTTATGCAAGTTCCCCACTTTGCTATCTCTGCAGTATTCCTCACCTGAAGGTGTCAGCATTGGCTCAGTGGTAGTATTCTTGCATCTGAGTGAGAAGGTTATGAATTCAAGTCCCACTCCAGAGACTTGAACGCATATCTAGGCTGACACTTAAGTGTATTACTGAGGGAGTGCTCCACTGTTGGGCGGTGCAACTGAGATGTTAAACTGAGGCCCAGTCTACCCTCTCAGGTGGATACTAAAGATCCCATGACACTATACGAAGAAGAATAGTGGAGTTCTCCTGGACAATTTTTATCTCTCATCCAACATCACTAACACAGATTATCTGGTCATTATCTCATTGCTGGTTGTCAGACCTTGCTGTCCATGTTTCCTACATTACATTAAGGAATTCATGAGAAACTTCTTTATTCAGTGTTGAGAATATGGAACTCACTGCCACATGGAGTGGTTGAGACAATTAGCATAGATTAATTTAAGGGGAAGCTAGATAAGTACATGAGGGAGAGAGGAATAGAAGGTATGTTGAAAGGCTGAGATGAAGTAAGGTTGGGGGAGCCTTGTGTGGAACATAAACACTGACATAGACCTGTTGGGCCGAATTGCCTGTTTCTGTCCTGTAAATTCGATGTAATACAACAGTCACTACACTTAAAAAAAAAAAAAAAAAAGTACTTTGTTGGCTATAAAGCGCTTTGGATATCCTTAGGTCGTGAAAGGTGCTATATAAATAAATATTTGTTCTTTCTTTGCTTGAAGAAATCTTCTCCACTGGTTGTGAAGCCCAATCTTCTTCCTGAATTTATGTAGTTTGGAACTGGCAAGTTACTGCTATTAGGGCCAATGGTGAGCTCCCAATCATGCTCGATTTCCCAGTACTAAAAGTCCCTACCACTCATTAAAAGAGTCTCTCTCCTTCCCACCCGAGAACGCAGGAGGGCAGGAACCCAATGGACTGAGGTGAGTGAGGTGGAGTTACAGGGAAGGGGGTCTGAGACCTGGAGCTTCAAAGTAACAGAGAGCCCATTGTGGGATAATATGGACCCAGTGCTGGTAGCAGATCCACAGCAATCAGGACAGTAGTTTTTGGACTGGAGTCGAACATATAGCGGCCGCTGAGAGAATGGGAGATTTGGCACCAAGGCCTGGAAGGTTGGAGCCCAGAGTCACTGGCCACGGAGCAAAATAACAGCTGATAAATAATCTTGGACACCCAGAGCTCACATTTAACAGTACTAGGGGTCGAGTTCGACTGTGTGATAATGTAAAACGGGTGATAGCAAATGGACAGCCCGTTTTACATCTCTCCCAGCAGACTGCCGATTTGCTATTCCCCATTTTACACTATCGGACAAGTCAAAATCTACTCCATGATGTTTCAATCACAGTACTCAAAACAGATGGACACAATCATTTAGTGCCTATACCTAGACTGCTTTAACTACTCAGGTATTGTCCTTTCGATTAAACTGGACAGCTCCTTTAATTGCTCTTACAAAATGTGGTGGTATGTAAAAGTTTTTTTTGGTTTATCGGTCCAAACAGTGAAAATATTTCATTTGTTACATATGTGACATCCTAATCTCGTGGATCCAACCTACAGATCTCATGCCTCTCTGCTCGTCGATCACTTCTGCTGAAAACTACACTTCCTTGTAGATGAGGCTGACAACAATGTGCGCATGTGTGGGCAGAAGTTTTTCTTTGCAAGTTTTCCATAAATATACCCGTTGCAAATTTTAGGTCTGCCTTATACATCATCTCAAGGACAAAGGTGCTGGACACTCCTGTAAATGGTCCAAGCATCTTTCAGTCATGTTCCCACACAGCCCAGTATCTAATTGTAGAATAGCAAAACCCAGGGGTGTAACAGTAAGATCCCTTGTGATCTGAACTGGATATTGTGTCTTTAACGCACGCCGTTCTCCAATTTTTCTGTGTGCGACTAAAACAATTAGTGAGAGAAAGCCAATTACAAATTAATTTCTGCTTTATTTTATAGATGGCAAGTGAATGTACAGAGAAATTGATGTGATCAAATTTCATCTTGATTCAACTAACTACAGAAATCGCAAGAACAAGAAAACTAATAAAAATACACCACACTATCCCTAATTGTGGAATAACAACAGAAAATGCTGCAAAAACTCAGCAGGCCAGGCAACATCTGTGGAGAGAAATTAGAGCTGATGTTTCGGGTCGAAACCCTTTTTCAAAACTCTTTTGAAAAAGGGTTTCGACCCGAAACGTCAGCTCTAATTTCTCTCCACGGATGTTGCCTGGCCTGCTGAGTTTTCCAGCATTTTCTGTTGTTATTTCGGATTTCCAACATCTGCAGTATTTTACTATCATCCCTAATTGTGGGCTTGCTTTATTTTTCCTGGTCACCCTTCCGATTCTGATCAGTTCTGGGCTTCAGATGAATGCGCTTCCCCTCGCTAGGTCAGGCTTCCTCCCCAGTCCTAGCTGGGTAACTCTTATTATGCGTCCCTTTGTCCTCAACTGCCTTCCCAGTCAGTGAGAGAGCTATTCCTCTGACTCCTTCACCAAGCAAAAATTCACCAGTAGACCTGCCAATAAAGATGACTACACCTTCTGCTAATCTCAATCCCAAATCCTTTCCATAAAAATTTTTTTTTTTTTTTTTTTTTAAACTGTGGAGTTTGCACATTCTCCCCGTGTTTGCGTGGGTTTCCTCCGGGTGCTCCGGTTTCCTCCCACAGTCCAAAGATGTGCGGGTTAGGTTGATTGGCTACGATAAATTGACCCTTAGTGTTAGGGGGATTAAATATGTGGGGTGACGGGGATAGAGTGGGATATGTGTTGGTGTAGGGGTTACGGGGATCGGGTGGGATAAATGTCGGTGCAGGCTCGATGGGCTGAAATGGCCTCTATCTGCACTGTGGGGTTTCTGTGATTCTGTGATAAATGACTTCACCATGAGCTGTATTAAGGGTGGAGCTCAGAAAGTATGGTGACAGATGTTTACATATGTACTCGGAACCACAATGCCTTTGGAGTCATGTATTTCAAATCAGATGAAGTAACATATGGAGTTTTAAACATAGGCATGTTTGTGATGTTTAATCTGACCATGGTGGTGGTTACTATTTGAAGCACGGGTTTAGGGGACTAAAAGCTAACCTTTCATCTAAGCATTTCTAATAAAATAAAATGAATTCCTAATGTCTCACATAATAAGACTTCACGTAGTTATCAAATAGATTTTTTTGATTCCATTAGTTAAGGTGACCTCACCTGTCGAAGTGGTTAAGATGATGATTTTTATCCCCCCCCAATATTTCAGTTCTACATCTGCCTAAGACAGACTTCTATATATTGGTACAGGAGGTGGGTTCACTTGGTGTTACCTACACCAAGCTCTAATTAATCATTCTGCCAATTTTCTGCAATCCAATTGGTCTTTACAAGATACAGATCATTCAGACCGCATCTTAGGTTATAATGAGAAGGACTCAATCCTTTAATACTTAGAAAGATACAAACAGCAAGCAATTAGGAAGGCAAATGGCATGTTGGCCTTTATTGCAAAGAGGTTGGAGTACAAGACTAAGGAAGTTTTGGTACAGTTGTACAAGGCTTTGGTAAGACCACACCTGGAAAATTGTGCACAGTTTGGTCTCCTTAACTGAGAAAGGACATACATGCCTTAGAGGCGGTGCAACAAAGGTTCACTAGATTGATTCCTGGGATGAGGGGATTGCCCTATGAGCAGAGATTGAGCCTATAGAGTTTAGAAGAATGAGAGGTGGTCTCATTGAAACATATAAGATTCTGAGGGGGATTGACAGGGTAGATGCTGAGAGGTTGTTTCCCCTGGCTGGGGGCATAGTCTCAGGATAAGGGGTCAGACGGAGATGAGGAGGAATTTCTTCACTCAGAGGGTTGTGAATCTTTGGAATTCTCTACCCCAAAGGGCTGTGGATGTTGAATCATTGAGTATATTCAACGCTGAGATAGATTTTTGGACTCTAGGGGAATCAAGGGATATGGAGATCAGGCTGGAAAGTGAAGTTGAGGTCGAAGATCAGCCATGATCTTACTGAATGGCGGAGCAGTGTCGAGGGGCCGCATGGCCTACTCCCACTCCTGCTGCTAATTCTTATGTTCTTAAATGCTTCGGCACGGATTATATCTCCATGAAACCTTTACAAGAAGCAAGGATTACAGTGTATCTAAACCAAAATAAATTAAATAGTAAAGGAAAAAAGCATCCTCAATGGAATAAGCCTTTATTTGCATATTTGTAACAAGACTGAAGAGCAGTGACAGTCTGATTTCTAAGACATTTCAATAAACATAGTCAGGGTCACATATGCATTATGAATCATAAAAAACAAGCAGAAAAAATATTTCTGACCCTCCTGCCTAGTAGAAGTGGTTGTGAGGAGCAGCAATTTCATCAATATTAACTTAATACTGCAAATGAGATACAGTATGTAGAAGCCAATTTAAAAAAAAATCAGTGATATTCTAAAACCCACTGTTGATACAGCAGCAATGACGAACAGGGCATGAGAGCAGATGAGCCGTGATGAACAAAAAACATCCATGTTGTAGTATTAAAGGTTTATTGCCCGAGAATTATACTTTTAATTTGTTGATTATTTTTAACTATCATTTCAAAAATCAAAAATTGAAACATTGGTATTGGAATGGTGGGGAAGGGAAGAGAAAGAGTACAAGTTGCACATATTTTTTATCACAAAGTCAGCAGAAGAGTATTTTCTTGCATGTAGCGACGGATCTTATATGCTGTTAGCACAAATCAGAATGTTGTAGTCCCACTGCGTGAAATGCTTTGAAATATTTACCCCCAGTTACACACTAAGCTCACATTTCCTGCTCTCAGATCAGCTGCAGAAATGGTGTGAAAGATTTTGCCGTAATTGCCTAAAATGTATAAGCACATTATCATATAATGTCAAAATTAATGAGCATTTATAAATGCATGAATTAATCAAGAACAGACAGCAAGGATTTGTTAAAGGCAAGTTGTGTTTGACAAATTTATGAGTTTTTGGAGGAAAGGACCGATTGGATAGATGAGGGAATGCAATAGATGTAGTGTACGTGGATTTTCAAAAGGTGTTCGATAAAATGTCTGACAGGTGGTTTCTTATTTAAAATTCAGGCGCATGGTATAAGAGGAATTGTAGCAGCATGGATAGAAAATTGGTTTGCAGAAAGAAAACAAAGGGTTAGGGTTAATTGATGTTACTCCTGTTGGAGAAAGGGTGTAAGTGGTGTATCCCAGGGGTCAACAACATTAACAACTTGCCTTTAATGTAGGAACACATCCCAAGGTGCTTCACAGGAGCGTAATCAGACAAAAATTGACACTGAGCCAAAGAAGTAAATATTGGAATGGGTGATTAAAAGCTTGGTTAAATAAACAACAACAATTTGTATTTATATAGCGCCTTTAACGTAGTAAAACGTACCAAGGGGCTTCACAGGAGTGTTATAAGACAAAAAATTTGACACTGAGCCACACGAAGAGAAATTAGGGCAGATGACCAAAAGCTTGGTCAAAGAGATAGGTTTTAAGGAGCATCTTAAAGGAGGAAAGAGAGGTAGAGAGGCGGAGAGGTTTAGGCAAGGAATTCCAGAACTTAGGGCCTAGGCAACAGAAAGCACGGCCACCAATGGTTGAGCGATTATAATCAGGGATGCTCAACAGGGCAGAATTAGAGGAGCACAGATATCTCGGGGGGTTGTGGGACTGACGGAGATAGTGAGGGGCAAGGCCATGAAGGGATTTGAATACAAGAATGAGAATTTTGAAATCAAGGTGTTGCTTAACCGGGAGCCAATGTAGGTCAGTGAGCACAGGGGTGATGGGTGAACGGGACTTGGTGCGAGTTAGGACACAGGCAGCCGAGTTTTGGATGACCTCAAGTTTACGTAGGGTAGAATGTGGGAGGCCAGCCAGGAGTGCGTTGGAATAGTCAAGTCTAGAGGTGATAAAGGCATGGATGAGGGTTTCAGCAGCAGATAAGTTGAGGTAAGGGTGGAGATAGGCGATATTACGAAGGTGAAAATGGGCGGTCTTAGTTATGCCCCGGATATGTAGTTGGAAGCTCAATTCGTGATCAAATATGACACCAAGGTTGTGAACAGACTTGGTCAGCCTTCAACAGTTGCCGGGGAGAGAAATCGAATCAGTGGAAAGGGAATGGAGTTTGTGGCAAGAACTGAAGACAATGGCTTTGATCTTCCAGATATTTAATTGCAGGAAATTTTTACTCATCCAGTGCTGGAGGTCGGACAAGCAGTCTGATAGTATAGAGACGGTGGCGGGTTCAAGAGAGGTGGAGGAGAGGTAGAGCTGGGTATCATCAGCATACATATAAATGGTGAATGGGACCTGGTGATTGGTGAGTGGGACTTGGTGCGGGGTAAGATATGTACAGCAGAGTTTTGGATGAGTTTAAGTTTATGCATTGGAATAGTTGAGCCTGGAGTTGATAAAGCCATGGATGAGGGTTTCAGCAGCAGACAAGCTGAGGCAAAGGTGGAGACAGGCAATGTTACGGAGGTGGAAGTAGGCGGCCTTTGTGATGGAGAGTATATGGGGTCGAAAGCTCAGCTCAGAGTCAAATTTTCACATTACATTACAACATTGATTACACTTCAAAACTACTTAATTGGCTGTGAAGAGCTTTGGAACGTCCTGAGGTTGTGAAAGGCGCTAAATAAATGCAAGTCCTTCTTTCAAATGGCAAGTGTGCAACAGTCTGGTTCACCCTGAGGCAGTGGCCAAGGAGAGAGGTGGAGTCTGAGAGGGGGGGGGGGGGGGGGGGGGGGGATGAGAGCGGTGGTTGGCAAAGAGCAAGGTGTAATGGAAACATAGAAGATAGGAGCAGGAGTAGGCCATTCGGCCCCTCGAGCCTGCTCCGCCATTCAATGAGATCATGGCTGATCATCCAAATTCAGTACCCTGTCCCTGCTTTCTCCCCATATCCCTTGATCCCCTTAGCCTTAAGAAATATATCGAACTCCTTCTTGAATATATTTAATGAATTGGCTTCAACTGTCTTCTGTGGTAGAGAATTCCACAGGTTCACTACTCCCTGGGTGAAGAAATTCCTCCTCATCTCAGTCCTAAATGGCTTACCCCCGGTTCTGGACTCCCCCGCCATCGGGAATATCCTTCCTGCATCTAGTCAGTCTAGTCCTGTTAGAATTTTATAAGTTTCAATGGGATCCCCTCTCATTCTTCTAAACTCTAGCGAATATAAGCCTAATCGACCCAATCTCTCTTTATACGTCATTCCTGCCATCCCAGGTATAGTCTGGTGAATCTTCGCTGCACTCCCTCCATGGCAAGAACATCCTTTCCTCAGATAAGGCGACCAAAACTGCACACAATACTCAAGATGTGGTCTCACCAAGGCCCTGTACAACTGCAGCAAGACATCCTTGCTCCTGTACTCGACTTCAACAGGACATAAACAGATCAGCAGAATAGGCAGACAGAATTTAATGTAGATGTGAGGTGAAACTTCTAAGGCTATATAATAAGATAGATTTTGGGTTGTATAAGGAATTGGTTGCATTATTTTAGACACGATTGTTATCAATGGCAGTGAACTCCCACTGGGATTGGTGACAGAGCCATTTCTCTTCCTCATCTTTGTCAGTGATCCAGTTGAAGGTATTAGGGGAACTGTTTGCAAGGTCACTCGTGATCTGTGCAGGTGTTATGATCTTGGATGAGAAAAATGGATTACAAGCAGGTCTAGATGCAATAGGGAAATGGTCCTGCATCTGGCAGATATCATTTAAATCTTGTTTCATGCACATGGGTAGAGACAAGCACATGTACGCCATGCAGAGTTGCAAGCTTAAGACTGTTGAGCATGTTATTGGACATGAATCTGTAAAGGTTCATGACCAGTGCTGTGAGGATATTGCAAAAGCAAACAGTGCTAGGATGTATTGCTAGGGTGATTAAATACAAGAAAAAAAAAATACTACACTATCTTTGTATAAGGACAAAAAGTACTATACTGTCCTCATATAAGACCTTGGTTAGGCCTCATTTAGAATACTGGGGGTAACTTTGAACTTTGGTGAGGTATAAAACTGGTGATATCAGATCTGCTGATTGTTATCCACCCTGCTGTATTTCCATTTCCATTGACTTCAATGTATGGGAAGTATAACGGGTGGCCAATGTAAAACTGCCAGTTTTGCACCCCAGCCGAAGTTGAAAGTTAGCGCCCCCCCCCCACAACTGTATCCAGTTTTTGCCTCCTCACATGGTATAGAGGTCCTGGAAAATCTTCAGAAGTGGGCCAGTGGATTGATACCCAGTTTAAAGACCCTTAGTTACCACGATACGATGAGACCTGAATCTAGCTAGTATTGGTAACCCCGTCTTGAAAACACATGGGTTGCTATGGTAATTGATTGTTGAACCAATTAACATTAAACTATAGTTTAATGACTTCTCAATTTTTTTCAAACATATATAACCCCAAAATATCTCTAGTCCCAGCTGTCTTCTACCCATTGAAGAGACTGATTGATTCGTTCATACTAAAAGCCTATCATGTTGATTAATTCTATGAAACTTATCCAAAATGCAGTCCAAATACAATGAATGTAAAGAAATGGAAACAAGCAAATATTTTAAATAGAAAATCACTTATTGATGAATTATAAACTTTACCACACATTTTTAATGTTCCTGATTGTGTGATGGAGTAAAAGACAATCCGCTAAAGCTTTATTTAATTGTGAATAACTTATATGGACTTTGTAGAAATTGGATGAAAAGAGAGTATTCCATGGGCGAGATTATTTATAATTCAGAAAAACCATATGATTATGTAATGCCAGGAAACATTTTAAGGCACAGAGGGTGTGAAATTGGTCTATTCGAATGGAAAAGAAAATCGGACACAGTGTAAAATGGGCTGCCGATTTGCTATGAGCCCTTTTCGCACTACTGATATAGACCAATTTCGCCCGCAGAGTATCTCATTTTCCACTACTAGTGGGCTCCTCGCTGGCACGTGGAGGATAACAAAAATAGGAAACAAGCAAAACATTCAATACTAATGAATTTAGATCGCCTGTGGTATTTCTGGCGGGACTTGAAGTATGGTTTCTGACATTTATCAAGATTCCATCACAGCATAAAAGTAACAGTGCGTAACCTGTTACTGTAATACAGCAAATTTGATGAAGCAGTACATCACATGACGGACAAGTTAATATATGACATCTTAAAAGATACAGGGCCTCAGATATATTTACAATACAATTTTATTTACCTACAACTTTACAAAACTCATTTAAGATGTAAGTAACTTTGTTCTTCTCTGCTCAAAACCTCTTACTCAGCTATTTTTCATGATATATATTATTTGCCCTACCACCCATGGTAGATTTGTAGTATTTCCTTAAGGTACTTATTTGTTTTAATCTCCTCCATCCCCAGAAAGATATTTCTTCTCATTCATATGTCTCGGGTGGATTTGCAGATTTTGCTAAAGCAGTTGTCAGTGTGGTGCGGCACCAAGGTGGTTTTCCCAAAGTCAAGTCTCCAATGATCAGCAATTTGAACAAGTGGTCATTTGCTGTGGTCCAGGCCTAACTGAGTGACTGATTGCAGTCACAACATCCAAGTTCAGCATTAAAGCCTTTCTGACCCCAGAGCAAACATCAGTCAACCTATCCCAAAGGAAGTCATTTATCTCAAACTTTTTTTTAAACTGTCTTAAATTGAATAAAATGCTTAAAGAACTGATGTTTTATTCCCCCTTCCCCTCATGGTTGTTTTTTGTGAATCTCCTGCATGGCTGATTTGAGATTGTTGTTCTGAAAACTGGGTGGTTTTACAGGAAAGGTGTGAAAACTTCAATTATGGAGTTCCCTCTCCCGTTCACATGCACACATTTGTCAGCAGAAGGTAGAATTCTCTGGGACCGAGTTCCATTTGAAGAATTCAAGGTCTGGGGACAGAATGGAACGCAAACCCCTATCTCCATAAAGAGAGCAGGCCTCAGGTTCTTGAATCTATTTTTAATTTGTTATGGGGATATTGACTGCCCATCTCTAGTTGTCCTAAGATAGCAGTGAGCTGTCTTTTTGAACCTCTGCAGTCCTTGTGGTGATGATGCTCCCACAATGATGTTAGGTAGAGATTCCAGGATTGTGACCCAGTGGCAACGAGGAAACGGCGATATGCCTAAGACTGGATGGTGTGCGACTTGGAGGGGAACGTGGAGATGATGGTGTTCACACAACATTGCTGCTCTTCTTCCTCTTAGTGGTAGTGGTCATAGAAGAGGGAGGTGCTGTTGAAGTAACCTTAGTATCAGCAGTGCATCCTGTCGATCGTACATATTGCAGCCACAGTAAGCTGGTGGTGGATGGGAGAATATTGAGTCCAGTGCCAGGGCGCCAATCAAGTGAACTGCTGTGTCCTGGATGGTGTCGACCTTCTCGAGTGTTGCTGTGGCTGCACCTATCCAGGCGAGTGGTGAGTATTCCATCACAGCCTTGAGCCTTGTTGATGGTGGAAAGGCATTGAGGGAGGTGAGCCACTCGTTGCAGAGTACCCAGTTATGTAATAATATCATAGCATAGAAATTTAATTTCTAAAAAGGTAATAACAACTTGCATTTATATAGCAACTTCAATGTATGAAAATGTTGCAAAGTGCTTACGAGGGTATAATCCAAAAGACTAGCACTGAGCTAAAGGAGCAGATACCAGAAGGGATAACCAAAAGCTTGGTTGAAAAGGTGAGTTTTAAGGAGGAGAAGTAGGTAAGAGGTTGAAGTAGTGAGGGAATTCCATAGTATGGGGTTTAGGCAACTGAAGGTACAGCCACGAATGATGGGGGGAGGGATGCACAAAAGGCCAGAGTCGGAGGAGCAGTGCTCTAGGGGCAAGGGGGTTTTAAGGCACGAGGAGGTAACAAGATAGGGAGGGGCAAGGCTAAGAAGGGATTTAAACACGAGAATGAGAATTTGGGGGAATGGAAGCCAATGTAGGCCAACAAGGACAGCGATAATGGGTGAGTGGGGCTTGATGAGGAATAAAATACAGGCAGCAGAATTTTGGATGAGCTGTAGTAGATGAACAAGGAGAGCCTGGCCAGGTGAACATTAGAATTGTCAAGTCTGGAGAGGTAGGCAGGCTTCGTGACAAACAGGATATGGGGTCAGAAACTCAGTTTAGGGTTGAATTGAACACCATGTTGTTAACAGAGTGGCCTAACCTAATACAGTGGCAGTGGAGGGGTTTGGAATAGCTGAGGAGAGGGAATCAGTTGCAACATCAGCTAGCATGGGGGCTAGCAAGGTTTGAATGATCAACAATTTCATTTTAATGGGTCAAGGGAGCAGGTGGGTGACATGGGCAAGATGAGCTTAGAGAGGACAAGGGGGAGAAAAACTAGAGAAAGATGGGGTTCAGGGCTAGGGCAGGAGGGTGGTGCCTTGGAGCGGGAGGTGGGGGTTTGGCTTGGTTGGTGATGGGATGAGTAAGAAGCAGCAGAGGCAGTTGAATGGATTGTCTCTATCTTAGTGATAAAAAAAAGTCAGTGAACTCCTTGTACTTGTTGGAGGCAAGGACTGAGGAAGCGGGGAGATGGGTTTAAGGAGAAGGTGGTAGCATAGAAAATAAGCCAGGGGTTATCGTTGGTCTCCAGGATGTTCCTGAAGTAGTGGTCAGTTTTGGCAGAGGAGAGTGAGGCCAGATAGGGCTTGATTTGGTCCAGCCAGATCTGGGATGGATGGCAAACCAATTGTGTGCCAGATACAGTCAAATCTGTGCACCTTAGACTTGAGGTAGAAAACATGGGGACCATGCTGGGGACAAGGGCAATAAAAGATGAAAGTGAGGGAATGGTTGAGCAATTTGATGGTTACAAGAGCATTAATGGCTATATAGTTGGGATTTTGAAAGTGCAATTGTAAGTGACTTGGGAAGAGGTAATTGTGGGTTGTGTAGGGATACAACATGGCCATTTAAAGGACAAAGAAAATGATTGGTTGATTTTCTGGTAGCTGCTTATTTTTGATTACTAGCTTTTTCACAACTGCATTCATAGCTTTTGAGTGAATGCAAATGTTTGTAAAGTGACATTGTAAAAAAAAAGTGTTTTGTGATTGGTACATAGTCAGTCAATAGGGCACTTGAGCTAATCAGCACGGTTTGTCTACAGATTATGATTTATCATTTTCTTGATCATTGGGGCGTTAGAAATAACCAGAACTTTCTGCCTTTCAGAGGCTTTTAAGGTGAGACCTTACAGACAGATTTTTCCATGCCTTATACATTTGCTGTTAGATGCAAACTCAATTCTGCTGCTGCAGAAAGCAACGTTTGATATAAAAAGACTTCCTGTGCTCCCAGTAACCATTAAGATCAAACGTGTACTTGCACAGCTGTCTAGCTGCACACTGATATGCGAGACACCAGAAAAATCTATAGATCTTTAGGTTTATGTAATAATATCAAGAAAGGAAAAGTTCTTCACCGTATGTTGCCAGTTCACTTAGTAAGTAGTAATGTGCAGAACATTTCTGAAGTGCGCTGAAGACATCTAGTGGCAGCTGAAAAGTGTTGCATCCAATATTTCTGTGTCAGATCACTCGATAAATATGACCCAAATGGCTACACAAAGTCTTCAGTATCTTTGACAAGCATTAGAAAATTAATAGATAATTTGTTTTTGATGTCAATATTAAAGACTTGATGAAAGTTATTTGGCAAAACATCCAAACAGGTTGAGACAATTGTCACTGCATCACTTGGCCTCCTTCTGTGTTTTACTATTCTAGGATTCTGTTTTGAATACCTAATTGTGTATACACTTGACACTATACATGTGCTGAGCAAGAATTTGTTTAATAATACATCTTGCAGACTAACTAAAACAAAACTTTGATCCTGCAATCACAAATCAGGAGTCACCTTAAACAGCCAGAGCTCTGCCTGGCTAGAAGATTCAATTAAATGCACACTGCATTCCTAAAACAGTATGCATAAAAAGTGATTCCTCTTTTATATCAATCAGATAATTAAAGGACCAGCACAATTCTCAGGTGCTGCATTGCATGCATCTAACAAACTGCTGGTGATGCTTAAGCAAGAAATATGCAGTCAAAATAGATTATGAATATTGCTTTAAAGATGTAATAGAAAAGTAATCTTTGAAGCTACGTGACTAATAAATTGAAGCTTCATTGTGTTTTATTAACAAACAACTATATTACAAGAAAATGTGACCACAAATGTGCCAGGTCATCACCATATTGTCTGAGTGGAATGCTGAGCCAGGGGCTGAACATTGTTTCTAGTTGACATGTTAATGAGCTCCAGGAGAACCTACACAATGATTACTAAAGTGGACTCAATAAGATTGATAAATTAATCTGACCAATTTGTTTGAGGCTAGTTATTTTCTATTTCCAGCGAAAACATGCACTCAGAAGGATAGAATGAGAAAGGTACAAAGATCGGGGTGGGATGGAGGACTCATACAGTGCAATGCCACAGGAATCTATTAGTGTCATCAATTATTAATTGTTCACTAAATACTTATCTAGGATTTTACTTGTAGTTTGGTACAGTGCATTGCTCTGATTAATTGTTAAATATGATAGGTATAGGGTTTGGAAAAACAGACATATAGTTATGCTTAGCTATTAGTGCTGCAATTCTCAATAATTCGATAATATATTTAAATTATGAAATTTAATATTTGGTGGAAATCACTGACAAAATTAGAACAATTGCATCAAAATGGTGACAGTGTCTTTTTGAAATGAAAGCAGCCATAATTCCTGATGCATTTTTTTTTTTTTAAATGACAAGCCACTAAATGCCAGTGTAACTGCTTGTGTTTTGTATTTGAATATTTGATTGGCTAACATAAGGATAGGCTGACCTGACCTTGAATATTAATAAGACTTTTCTTCCGACTTTGTGTGAATAAACATTAAGATGAATAATGATGAGAACAGGCAAATTATTCTTCCATGAATTGTAATTCAATGTAATTTATGACCAACTACAACTCAGCATGGCTCCATAGTAGCATGAGATGATGTTTTTTAAACCTCCCACTTAATAAACAGAATTTTTATACTATAGCTCTTTGCCATTTGTGAAATGAATCAATAAATGAAGAAATCTTGCATATTTTGTAAAGGACATTCAACACTTGAGTAGCTAATTTAAGCTTCAGTAAATGGCAAAAAATCTAAAAAGATTGCAAAAGCTTCGACAATTATGTAAAAAGGAAGAGAACAGCGAAAGTAAACGTGGGTCCCTTAGAGGCTAAGACAGAAAAAATTATAATGGGGAATAAGGAAATGGGAGGGACGTTAAACCAATACTTTGGGGTCAATTTTCTGGCTGCCGTCGGGCGGCTTTTCATGCGGCCGGGGGCCGAAAATCAGCGAAAAAGCGGGTTGGGACCGCCCCCCCCCCCCACCCAATTCCCCGCCCCGTCCGACTTTCGGACCGCCGTTTCTCCGCAACCTGCTTCAGTCCCAGCCGCCACTGGCAGGACTGGTCGTCGGAGCACTAATAAGCAATTATCAGCTTGCTGAGGTAGTTTTTCCAGGGCCGTTGCAACTTTGGGGCTTTCCCCACATCAAACCCGCCTGCGGGGAACCCCGCTGCGGAGACCTGGCGTGAAGCTTGCCGGCTTGCTTGCTGTCAGCTGCAGGTCAATCGGAGAAGCTGCGATTTAAAGGGACAGCACTTGTATGTTGAAGGACCTTGTTGTTGCAGGTTTGGGGCTGCTTCTTCAAGGCTTAGGCACAGCTGTGGAAGGTTGGAGCCTCACACACTTCTCCAATGCGATCTCCTGGGAAGCGCCTCTCGCCACCCTCACTTAGCGCTTCCTCAGCGGAGGCAGCTACGAAAAGCATGGGACACCTTTTTTCTCTTCCCTTCTTGCTGTTAGAGGATCTCCAGCAGCAGAGGCGGCAGCAGCAGTACCAGGAACAGCAGGATCAGCAACAGGAGCACCAGGCTGCTGCTCACTTACCTGAGGCTGCACAGGCCAGAAGGGGCCAGCGCTTGGAAGTGGCTTGAGGGGGCCATGGGGACCCGTTTCTGCACTGGCAGTCCTACTCAGAAGGACTTCCATGAAGATCTGGTTTCTCTGTTCAACAGATGGCCAACGCTCCTCAAGAGATGTCATTCTCTTATGAGCACTCACCATGTTTTCCGTACCCTGGCGAGTTATCTCCTCCATGGTGATGCGTTCATGCGCCAATGACTCCACAAAGGCTCTGCTCATGGTTGCTATGGACTCCTCCATTCGCTCCACACTCGCAGCGACCCTGGAGACAAAAGCTGCCAGAGACTCCTGCATCTGTGCATGGAGATCCATCACCTCTTCTCTTGCGGATGGACCCAGAGGCAGAGGGTTGACATGCAGCGCAGCTGAGCTGAGCTGGCAGAGTCCTGCGCCCTCCGACGAGGACTCTCCACTGCTGTCCCTGTCTCCAGAATCTGCTGAGGCTCACTTGTGAGCTGTGAAACACCAGGTGACAACACTACTCTATGTCCCGAAGGTCCCCCCGAGGTGTGAGTGTCTGCGCTGGTGCTGGGTGCGCTTACTTCTGCTGACGCTGCACCCTCAGAGGTTGGAGCTTCCTCTGAGGAGTCTGGCTGCACAGCCTCTTCCTCCTCCACAGTGAGGACGGGGGCTCTGGATGGTACTGTGGGGGAGTAAAGGAAGGAGTTAGAGATGTAATGCCAAGGTTCTTCTGATGACTCCCAGCGAGTTGGCATCTGCTGACACCTGCATCCATGCAGCATTGGTCTCAGTGGGAGGCCTCTTCCTCCCTGACCTAGGGAAGAGGACCTCCCTGTGGGCCCTAACCCCATACAATAATGCCTGCAGTGAAGCCTCGTCGAATTTGAAGGCAGCTCCCGCGGGGTCTGGCACTGGCCACAGCTGCGGCAGGCTCCTCTGCCATCCTGTATGGTTCGCTTGGAAGCCATCTCTCGATGCAGTGCGCTTGCTATGGACCTTGAAAGCACCACGAATGATGACATCATACTGTGGGGATTTCTGACTGGAATTGGACAATTAGCAAGGCTTCCCACATGCTGGGAATTAATTGGCCACTTGAGGGAAAATTGCGTGGAGCTGGCTGACACGTTATGTGTGTCAGAAACCCCACATTCGGGGAAACCTGACCAGTTCCCACACAAGCCGAAAATCGGGGCCTTTGTATCTGTCGTCACAGTAGAAGACACAAAAAACATAGTGGGGAACCGAGGGTCTAATGAGAGTGAAGCAGTTAATGTAATTAATATTAGTAAAGAAAAAATACTGGAGAAATTAATGGCACTAAAAGCTGACAAATCCCCTGGACCTGATGGCCTACATCCGAGGGTTCTAAAAGAAGTGGCCGCAGAGATAGTGGATGCATTGATTGTAATCTTCCAAAATTGTAATCTTCCAAAATTCCCAAGATTCTGGAATGGTCCCAGTAGTTTGGAAGGTAGCAAATGTAACACCACTATTCAAGAAAGGAAGGAGAGAAAACAGGGAACTACAGGCCAGTTAGTCTGACATCAGTCGTCGGGAAAATGCTGGAGTCCATTATTAAGGAAGTGGTAACAGGGCACTTAGAAAATCATAAGTTTAGGCAGAGTCAACATGGTTTATAAAAGGGAAATTGTGTTTGATAAATTATTAGCGTTTTTTGAGGATGTAACTAGCAGGGTAGATAAAGGGGAACCAGTGGATGTAGTCTATTTGGATTTTCAAAAGGCATTCAACAGGGCTCTGGTGAGACCACACCTGGAGTACTGTGCACAGTTTTGGTCTCCATACCCAAGGAGGGATGTACTTATCTTAGATGGGGCACAACGAAGGTTCTCTAGATTGATTCCTGGAATGGGAGGGTTGTCCTATGAGGAGAGATTGAGTAGATTGGGCCTACACTCTCTGGAGTTTAGAAGA
>NC_140991.1:236671210-236894353 GCF_052327205.1 Somniosus microcephalus | reverse complement strand
TGCTAATAAAAGCCTTGTTTTATTCTGCTAACTTCGAGTCTTGGAGTTATTGAGGCGCATCAATTTTATTAGCAAACTTTTAACGATGGATCAACTTTTGAAACCGGAACGCTTGGATTTGGACCCGTATGCTTCGGATGCATCGGCACGGTTTGGACACTGGTTCCAGTGCTTGGAATTCTTTACGGCCAACTCCGAAGCCGTCACAGCCTCTAAAGCCACCGGAGATGTGAAACTCGGGATCCTGCAGAATCGGGTAAGCCACCGGGTTTTTCCACTCATACAAGACGCCGCCACCTACCTGGATGCCTGCAACATTCTAAAGGCCCACTATCAGCGGCCTACCAACGAGGTGTACGCCAGGCATCTGCTTGCTACCTGCACACAGCAACCCGGAGAGTCGCTAGAGGACTTTCTAGTCACCCTAAAAGTGCTTGGCAAAGACTGCAAATGCAAAGACGTGAAAGCCACGGTATACACAGACGAGCTGATTCGGGATGCCTTTATCGCAGGCCTTAGCTCTAATTACATCCGGCAGAGACTGCTAGAGAAAACGGGCCTAGATCTGACACAGGCTGTGGACACAGCGCGATCGTTGGATGTGGCTCAGAAGAACTCTGACTCCTACTCGGCAGGCCGCGCGGCCCACGCCACCTCTGCTTCCCCGCCCGGTAGCCCAACACCGTCGGGGCCCTGCTCTCCCCCCAGAAGCCCTACGACCGCTGCGACGCATCGGGGCCCCAAATGCTACTTCTGCGGGCAGCCAAAGCACACCAGGAACCTGTGCCCGGCGAAAGGCACCACCTGCTTTAAGTGCGGTAAGAAGGGGCACTTTGGGAAGGTGTGCAGAGGGAACCCCGCAGGCAAAACCGCCACCGCCGTGTGCGCGCCGTGGGAGTGGCTATCTTGGACGCCATCTTGTCTGACCTCGTGGGGTCCGCCATCTCGCGAGCAGACAGCGTGGACGCCATCTTACCCGGCCTCGTGTGGCCCACCATCTTGTCCCGATCAGGGCCCTACAGTGGCGTCGATCACAGTGGACCAGTCCAGACCGCACCCACTATCCAAATCGATGGTGGACATTGAGGTAAACGGGTGCAAGGTTAAATGTTTAATTGACAGCGGGAGCACAGAGAGCTTCATTCACCCTGATCTGGTACAACGACTCTCTCTAACTATAGTCCCTACTCAGGGCAGGATCTCTATGGCCGACAAAACCCAGATATCGACTATTGCGGGTTACTGCGCGGTACGATTGTCCGTTAAAGACACTGGCCTAGAAATTCACTTTGGGGCGGCCAGCTCGCTCGCGCCCAAAAGTTAGCGCTGGGCGGGGAGCCATTAGCGATCGTCAGATATTCAGTGTTTGCGCCCCAATTCGGAACCGGGCGCTATACCAGGGTGTGCCCGCCTCCGCTTGGGGCGCTGACACTGAATTTCAGCGCTCTTGGCGCCGCTGCGCCAGCCGCTGCGGAGCGGCAGGCTGCAGTACTGCAGGCCTCCTCCTTCTCTTAAGGGGGAGCTGCCTGCAACGGGGAGATCGCCGCTGGAGAGTGCCGGCAAATGAGCCCGGCACCACGGAGAAGTGCCGGGTTCGCGGAAAGCAGCCGGCAATGCCGCGGGGGGGGGGCGTGGAGGAGGCCGGGGAAGGAGGTGCGGGCAGGCGGCCGCCGAAAAAGCGGCCGGCCGCACCTTCCCCTTTAAAGCGCCCCACTAAGGCTACAGCACGGCCCCGTTTTCTGGTCGCTGTTTGCGGCCGCTTCGGAGGAGGCGGCCGCTACTAAATATGGGGATCGGGCCGGTTTCGGGGCGGAACCGGGGCACTGCGCACACCGATGACGTCATCGGTGCCGGCGCAGCGCTAACGGCTACCGCCGCCAATACCGCTGCGCTGAATATCAGCGCAAACTCATTTTTGGCGCAGAAGCCCTCTTTAGGCGGTAACTGGCCGCAAAGCTGGCAGCGCCTTAATGAATTTCTAGGCCACTGTATATAATAATTTTAAACTGTTAATTATGAAGGGTTTATGTGTGAGCGTGATCTTGGGCCTGGATTTTCAGTGCCACCACCAAAGCATCACGCTCAATTTCGGTGGGACCCAGCCGCCCCTCACAGTGTGCAGTCTGGCTACCCTGAAGGTAAAGCCGCCTTCGCTATTCGCGAACCTTACCCCTAACTGCCGGCCAATAGCGACAAAAAGCAGGAGGTACAGCTGGGAGGACAGGCCGTTTATCGCGACCGAGGTAGACAGGCTCCTGAAGGAGCGCATTATTGAACGCAGCAACAGCCCGTGGCGCGCCCAAGTGGTGGTGGTGAGGGGTAGTGAGAAGAAGCGGATGGTGATTGACTATAGTCAAACAGTCAACATCTATACCCAACTAGACGCCTACCCGCTACCCCGCATATCCGAGATGGTGAACCAAATCGCCCAATACCGGGTGTTCTCCACCATCGACCTCAAGTCAGCGTGCCACCAGCTCCCTATCAGACCAGAGGACCGTTCGTACACCGCCTTCGAGGCAAACGGACGCCTCTACCAGTTCCTCAGAGTCCCCTTTGGGGTGACGAATGGGGTCTCGGTCTTTCAGAGGGAGATGGACCGAATGGTCGATGACCACCACTTGCAGGCAACCTTCCCCTATCTCGACAACGTCACCATCTGCGGCCACAACCAACAGGACCACGACTCAAACCTCGCGAGGTTTCTGAAAACCGCACAAAAACTCAACCTCACCTACAACGAGGACAAATGCGTTTTCAACACCATGCGCCTCTGCATACTAGGCAGCGTGGTGGAGAATGGGGAAATCGGACCAGACCCCGACCGATTGCGCCCCCTACGGGAGCTGACCCTGCCCAACACTCCCAAAGCCCTGAAAAGGTGCCTGGGGTTATTCTCGTATCATGCCCAATGGGTCCCTAACTACTCCGATAAAGCCCGTCCCCTCTTGAAAGCATCCTCTTTCCCGCTCTCTGCTGAGGCACATGCTGCCTTCAAAAGCATTAAGCAGGATATTGAACGGGCCACGCTACAGGCAGTGGACGAGAACACTCCCTTTCAAGTGGAAAGTGATGCATCTGACTTTGCCTTGGCGGCCACCCTCAACCAGGCAGGGCGGCCCGTAGCTTTCTTCTCGAGGACCCTCCAGGGGCCCGAGATCAGACACTCCTCCGTGGAAAAGGAGGCCCAAGCCATCGTGGAGGCGGTGCGCCACTGGCGGCACTACCTAGCCGGCAAACGCTTCACCCTACTTACCAACCAGCGGTCGGTAGCGTTTATGTTCAATAATAAACAGAGGGGGAAGATTAAAAATTATAAGATTCTTAGGTGGCGGATCGAGCTCTCCACCTTCGAGTACGACATCATATACCGGCCGGGGGCCCTTAACGAATCCCCCGACGCCCTCTCACGAGGGATGTGTGCCAACGCCACCGGGGATCGGCTACAGACCCTCCACAACGACCTCTGCCACCCAGGGGTCACACGGCTGTTCCACTTCATAAAGTCCCGCAACTTACCCTACTCGATTGAGGAAGTTCGGTCCCTGACCAGGAACTGCCGCACTTGCGCTGAGTGCAAGCCTCGGTTCTACCGCCCTGATAGAGCCCACCTAATCAAAGCTACACGGCCCTTTGAGCGGCTTAGCTTAGATTTCAAGGGCCCCTTCCCGTCTGTCGACCGCGATGTTTACTTCCTGAACATTGTGGACGAATACTCCCGTTTCCCATTCGCCTTCCCCTGCCCAGATATGACCAGCGCCACGGTCATTAAATGCCTCAACAGCCTGTTCTGCCTGTTCGGTATGCCAAGCTATATCCACACGGATGGGGGGGCGGCCTTCATGAGTGAAGAGCTACGCCAGTACATGCTGTCCAAGGGGATTGCCACGAGCCGTACCACCAGCTACAACCCCCGGGGTAACGGTCAGGTGGAGCGAGAGAACGGGACAGTATGGAGGGCAGTCACCCTAACTCTAAGGACCAAGGGCCTCCCTATCTCCCGCTGGCAGGAAGTCCTCCCAGATGTGCTCCACTCAATACGGTCACTATTGTGTACCGCCACTAATGCCACGCCTCATGAGCTAATGTTTGTGTTTCCCTGGAAATCCACCTCAGGCGTATCCATACCGTCATGGCTCTCCACCCCAGGTCCGGTACTTCTGCGGAAGCATGTGCGGGGTCACAAGACGGACCCTCTCGTGGAGCCAGTGCACCTGCTCCACGCCAACCCACAATATGCGTATGTCCGGCACGCCGACGGACGGGAGGACACTGTGTCCATAAAAGACCTCGCCCCAGCCGGTAACAACAGCAACAACGACAATGACTACAACAACAACAACAACAACCACAACAACTATTACCCACCCACTCCACCCACTATTCTTTCATCACCCCCGGAAGAACACCAGCCAACGGTACCCCCACCACCTACTCCTTCAGGAGTAAAGGAGGGGATTAATGCAATGGAAAGGAAGGATATTAACTCGGATGAAACGGAATCTGTATGGGTAGAAATGAGAAATAGCAAGGGGAGGAAAACGTTAGTGGGTGTGATATATAGGCCTCCAAATAGTAATATGGAGGTGAGGGAAGGCATAAAAAGGGAAATTAGAGAAGCGTGCGATAAGAGCACAGCTGTCATCATGGGTGACTTTAATTTACATATTGATTGGACTACCCAAATTAGTAAAAATTCTGAGGAGGAGGAATTCCTGGAATGTTTTCGGGACGGTTATCTGGACCAATATGTCGAGGAGCCGACTCGAGATCAGGCCATTTTAGACTGGGTATTGTGCAATGAGAAGGGACTTATCAGCAATCTTCTTGTACGAGGCCCCTTGGGTCAGAGCGATCATAATATGATCGAGCTCTCAGTCGAGATGGAGAGTGAGGAAATTGAATCAGAGACTAAGGTCCAGAACTTAAATAAAGGGAATTACGAGGGTATGAGACGGGAATTGGGTAAGATTGATTGGGTGGTGTTTCTGGGGGGATTGACAGTGGAGAGACAATGGCAAGCATTCAAAGATAGAATGGAAGAATTCCAGAACATGTTTATACCGGTTTGGCATAAAAATAAACCTAAAAAGGTGGCTCAACCGTGGATAACGAGGGAAATTAGGGACAGCATAAAATCAAAAAAAAGGGCATATCAACTGGCAAAAAAAAGCACCAGACCGGAAGATTGGGGGCAGTACAGGATACAGCAAAAGAGGACAAAGGGATTAATCAGGAAGGGGAAAATAGAATACGAAAGTAAACTTGCAGCAAACATAAAGACAGACTGCAAAAGCTTTTATCGGTATATCAGGAGGAAAAGACTGGTAAAATCCCAAGTCCTTGCAGTCCGATTCGGGAGAATATATAATGGAGAATAAGGAAATGGCAGACCAATTAAACTCATACTTTGGTTCTGTATTCACAAAGGAGGACACAAATAACCTCCCAGGAATATCGGCAAACATAGGGACTAATGAGAGGGAGGAGCTGACAGAAATTAGTATCTCTAGGGATATGGTGTTGGGTAAGTTGAGGGGACTGAAGGCCGACAAATCCCCGGGGCCTGATAAACTACATCCTAGGGTACTTAAGGAGGTGGCCCTGGAGATAGCAGATGCTCTAAGGATCATCTTCCGGAACTCCATTGACTCGGGAACAGTACCCGTGGATTGGAGGGTAGCTAATGTTACCCCAATATTTAAAAAGGGGGGTAGAGAGAAAGCAGGGAATTATAGACCAGTAAGCCTTACATCGGTTGTGGGCAAAATGCTAGAGTCCATTATTAAGGATAAAATAGCGGAGCACTTGACAAATGGGGAAAGGATCGGACAGAGTCAACATGGATTTACAAAGGGTAAATCGTGTTTGACTAATCTGCTGGAATTTTTTGAGGAAGTAACTGGTAAAATAGATGGGGGAGAGCCAGTGGATGTGGTGTACCTTGACTTCCAGAAAGCCTTCGATAAGGTTCCACACAAAAGATTATCATGCAAAATTAAGGCTCATGGGATTGGGGGCAAAGTATTAACGTGGATAGAGAACTGGCTGGCGGATAGAAAACAGAGAGTTGGAATAAACGGCTCGTTTTCGGAGTGGCAGGCAGTGACCAGCGGGGTGCCGCAAGGATCTGTCCTGGGACCCCAGCTGTTCACAATATATATAAATGATCTGGATCAGGGAATTGGATGCAATATTTCCAAATTCGCTGACGACACTAAACTAGGAGGAGGGGTGGGCTCTGATGAGGATGTCAGGAGGCTACAGTGCGATTTGGACAGGTTGGGGGAATGGGCAGATACGTGGCAGATGCACTATAATGTGGATAAATGCGAGGTTATCCACTTTGGGGGTAAAAACAGGAGGGTAGATTATTATCTAAATGGCAATAGATTGGGAGATGGGGAAGTGCAGAGGGACCTGGGTGTTCTTGTGCACCAGTCACTGAAGGAGAGCATGCAGGTGCAACAGGCGATCAAGAAGGCAAATGGTATGTTGGCCTTCATATCAAGGGGGTTCGAGTATAGGAATAGGGATACCTTACTACAGCTGTACAAGGTGCTGGTGAGACCGCATCTGGAGTATTGTGTACAGTTTTGGTCGCCCCATCTGCGGAAGGATGTTCTTGCCATGGAAAGAGTGCAACGGCGATTCACCAGGCTGATACCTGGAATGGCGGGAATGACCTACGAAGAGAGATTAAATAGTTTGGGCTTGTACTCACTGGAGTTTAGAAGATTGAGAGGGGATCTCATCGAAACATATAAAATTATGGCAGGCCTGGACAGGCTGAATTCAGAGAGAATGTTTCCAATGGCCGGGGAGCACAGAACCAGGGGCCACAGTCTAAAAATAGCGGGCAAATCATTTAAAACAGAGATGAGGAAGAATTTCTTCACTCAAAGAGTGGTGAGCCTGTGGAATTCCCTGCCACAGAGGGCTGTGAAGGCTAATTCAATAAATATTTTCAAGAGAGAATTGGATATATTTCTGAAGGCTAAGGGGATTAAGGGTTACGGAGAAAAGGCGGGGACGGGGTACTGAACTGGTAAGATCAGCTATGATCTCAGACGAAGATCAGCCATGATCTCATTGAATGGCGGAGCAGGCTCGAAGGGCCGAATGGCCTACTCCTGTTCCTATCTCTATGTTTCTATGTTTCAACAACCCCGGTGGCACCCCCGGCAGAGACCCAGGAGACCACCCGGGACACCCAGCCAGCACCCGCAGCACCGCAACCATTACGTCGGTCACAGAGGACTATCACACCCCCGGACAGACTAAATCTGTAGAAGGAGTGAATGTGATGAAATATGCCATTCATCAGACTCTGTAGTTAACTGTATATATTGTATTGCCTGCTCCGGTGTTTGTACCTTGTATTGTGTATAGGGCACCGCCCCCTTTGTGTGTCGGCTCCACCCATACCTGGCCCTATTTAAGACAAGTCCAGGCTTGTCTTGCAGTAGAACAGCAGCACGCTAGGTGAAGCTAGGTGCAGACACCGGCATCTTTTCTTTGCTAATAAAAGCCTTGTTTTATTCTGCTAACTTCGAGTCTTGGAGTTATTGAGGCGCATCACCCTCCTCCCGTCTCTCTCTCTCTCCCCCAATCTCTCTCTCACTCCCCATCTCTCTATCTCTCTCTCTGTCTCCCAGTCTCTCTATCTCTCTCTCTCCCCAGTCTCTCTCCCTTCCCCGTCTCTCTCTCTCTCTCTCCCCCAGTCTCTCTCTCTCTCTCCCCGTCTCTCTCCCCAGTCTCTCTCTCTCTCTCCCCCACTCTCTCCCTCTCCCCCCAGTCTCTCTCTCTCCCCCACTCTCTCCCTCTCCCTCCACTCTCTCCCTCTCCCCCCAAGTCTCTCTCTCTCTCCCCATCTCTCTCTCTCTCCCCTCAGTCTCTCTCCCACCCCCACCCCCGGTCTCTCTCTCCACCACCCCCCGGTCTCTCTCTTCCCCCCCCCAGTCTCTCTCTCGCTCTCTCTCTCTCTCTCTCTCTCTCTCTATCTCCCCAGTCTCTCTCTCTCTCCCCAGTCGCTCTCTCCCTTCCCCGTCTCTCTCTCTCTCCTCCAGTCTCTCTCTCTCTCTCCCCCGTCTCTCTCCCCCAGTCTCTCTCTCTCTCCCCCAGTCTCTCTCTCGCTCTCTATCTCCCCATTTTCTCTCTCTCTCCCCAGTCTCTCTCCTCTCTCTCCCCCCAGTCTCTCTACTCTCTCTCTCCCCCGTCTCTCTCTCTCTCCCCCAGTCTCTCTCTCTCCCCCTCAGTCGCTCTCTCTCTCCCCCCTCAGTCTCTCTCTCTCTATCTCCCCAGTCTCTGTCTTTCCCTCCTCCCGTCTCTCTCTCTCTCCCCCAATCTCTCTCTCGCTCCCCGTCTCTCTATCTCTCTCTCTCCCCAGTCTCTCTCCCTTCCCCGTCTCTCTCTCTCTCTCTCTCCCCAGTCTCTCTCTCTCTCCCCCGCCTCTCTCCCTAGTCTCTCTCTCTCTCCCCCCAGTCTCTCTCTCCCCAGTCTCTCTCCTCTCTCTCCCCCCAGTCTCTCTACTCTCTCTCTCTCTCCCCCGTCTCTCTCTCTCTCCTCCAGTCTCTCTCTCTCCCCCTCAGTCGCTCTCTCTTTCCCCCCTCAGACTCTCTCTCTCTATCTCCCCAGTCTCTCTCCCCCAGTCTCTCCCTCTCTCTCTCTCCCCGTCTCTCTCTCTCAATTCAATTCAAATGCTTTATTGGCATGAAAGTTTACAGGGAACCATATTGCCACAGCTTACATAACAAAAAGTACAGTTTTCCAACATTCTGTAGGTGTCAAACAATTTTGACCTTCGTTGGGTACATACAATATTACTTTAAACAATATTAATTTAAACAGTCTTTGTACATCATTGGGTACATTCAGTATTAATTTTAAACAGTCCTCAGGTTGTGACATGTTGTTACATATTTGGCACCAAGGTATGGTCTGTCTCCTTCTCCCAGGACTAATCTTAATTTTGACAGGTCATCCAATTCCTTGAAATCTGGGGTTGTTTGGCTGAGCTTGTCAAATAATATGTTTCTTGATGTGTTGAATTTTTCACATTTTAGGAGGAAATGCATCTCTGTCTCAACCTCGCCGGCCAGACATTGATCACATATTCTATTCTCTCCAGGCTGCCAGGATTTCTTGTATCTTCCTTTTTCAATTGCCAGTTGGTGGTCGCTTAGTCTGTACCTGATGAGGGTCTGTCTCTGTTTTGTGTCTCTGATGGTCGAGAGATAGTCTGCCAGTTTATATTCTCTTTTTAGGGCCCGGTAACATTCTAATCTGCTTTGGCTTTTGGTTATTTTGTTCCAATGTTCCAGGTAGGTTTCTTTGCATTGTTTAATGATTTGGTTCACTCGGATTGGTGTTTGAACGGCAGTGTTGGTCTGGGACTGGTCAGGGTCCGGCTGAGTAGGAGTACTTAGTTTCAGTAGCAGCTCAAGTCTCTCTCTCCCCAGTCTCTCTCTCCCCCCAGTCTCTCTCTCTCTCCCCTCAAGTCTCTCTCTCCCCAGTCTCTCTCTCCCCCAGTCTCTCTCTCTCTCTCCCCCACTCTCTCCCTCTCCCCCAATCTCTCTCTCGCTGCCCATCTCTCTATCTCTCTATCTCTGTCACCCAGCCTCTCTCTCTCTCCCCCATCTCTCTCCCCAGTCTCTCTCTCTCCCCCAGTCTCTCTCTCTCTCCCCAGTCTCTCTCCTCTCCCTCCCCCAGTCTCTCTCTCTCTCTCCCAAGTCTCTCTCCTCTCTCTCCCCAGTCTCTCTCCTCTCTCTCTCCCGAGTCTCTCTACTCTCTCTCTCTCCCGTCTCTCTCTCTCACCCCAAGTCTCTCTCTCCCCAGTTTCTCTCTCTCTCTCTCACCGTCTCTCTCTCTCCCCCCTCAGTCGCTCTCTCTCCCCAGTCTCTCTCTCTCTCTCTCCCCCCAGTCTCTCTCTCTCTCTCCCCCAGTCTCTCTCTCTCTCCTCCAGTCTCTCCCCCCCAGTCTCTCTCTCTCTCCCCTCAAGTCTCTCTCTCCCCCAGTCTCTCTCTCCCCCCAGTCTCTCTCTCTCTCTCCCCCACTCTCTCCCTCTCCCCCCAGTCTCTCTCTCTCTTTCCCCCACTCTCTCCCTCTCCATCCACTCTCTCCCTCTCCCCCCAAGTCTCTCTCTCTCTCCCCATCTCTCTCTCTCTCCCCTCAGTCTCTCTCTCTCTGCCCCCCACCCCCCGGTCTCTCTCTCCAACCCCCCCAGTCTCCCTCTCTCCCCCCAGTCTCTCTACTCTTTCTCTCTCCCCGTCTCTCTCTCTCCCCCCTCAGTCGCTCTCTCTCCCCAGTCTCGCTCTCTCTCTCTCTCCCCCCAGTCTCTCTCTCTCTCCCCCAGTCTGTCTCTCTCTCCTCCAGTCTCTCCCCCAGTCTCTGTCTCTCTCTCCCAGTCTCTCTCTCTCTCCTCCAGTCTCTCCCCCCAGTCTCTCTCTCTCTCTCCCCTCAAGTCTCTCTCTCCCCAGTCTCTCTCTCCCCCAGTCTCTCTCTCTCTCTCCCCCACTCTCTCCCTCTCCCCCCAGTCTCTCTCTCTCCCCCACTCTCTCCCTCTCCCTCCACTCTCTCCCTCTCCCCCCAAGTCTCTCTCTCTCTCCCCATCTCTCTCTCTCTCTCCCCTCAGTCTCTCTCTCTCTCCCCCCCACCCCCCCGGTCTCTCTCTCCACCACCCCCCGGTCTCTCTCTTCCTCCCCCCCCAGTCTCTCTCTCGCTCTCTCTCTCTCTCTCTCTCTCTATCTCCCCAGTCTCTCTCTCTCTCCCCAGTCTCTCTCTCCCTTCCCCGTCTCTCTCTCTCTCCCCCAGTCTCTCTCTCTCTCTACCCCGTCTCTCTCCCCCAGTCTCTCTCTCTCTCCCCCAGTCTCTCTCGCTCTCTCTATCTCCCCATTCTCTCTCTCTCTCCCCAGTCTCTCTCCTCTCTCTCCCCCCAGTCTCTCTACTCTCTCTCTCCCCATCTCTCTCTCTCTCCCCCAGTCTCTCTCTCTCCCCCTCAGTCGCTCTCTCTCTCCCCCCTCAGTCTCTCTCTCTCTATCTCCCCAGTCTCTGTCTCTCCCTCCTCCCGTCTCTCTCTCTCTCCCCCAATCGCTCTCTCACTCCCCGTCTCTCTATCTCTCTCTCTGTCTCCCAGTCTCTCTATCTCTCTCTCTCCCCAGTCTCTCTCCCTTCCCCGTCTCTCTCTCTCTCTCTCCCCAGTCTCTCTCTCTCTCCCCCGTCTCTCTCCCTAGTCTCTCTCTCTCTCCCCCCCAGTCTCTCTCTCTCTCCCCAGTCTCTCTCCTCTCTCTCCCCCCAGCCTCTCTACTCTCTCTCTATCTCCCCAGTCTCTCTCTCTCTCTCCCCCAGTCTCTCCCTCTCTCTCTCTCCCCGTCTCTCTCTCTCTCTCTCTCTCCCGCCTCAGTCGCTCTCTCTCTCCCCCAGTCTCTCTCTCTCTCCCCCCTGGTCGCTCTTTCTCTCTCCCCCATCTCTCTCTCCCCAGTCTCTCTCCTCCCTCTCCCCCTAGTCTCTCTACTCTCTCTCTCTCCCCTGTCTCTCTCTCTTTACCCCAGTCTCTCTCTCCCGCAGTCGCTCTCTATCTCCCCCCTCAGTCTCTCTCTCTATCTCCCCAGTCTCTCTCTCTCTCTCTATCTCCCCATCTCTATCTCTCTCCCTCTCTCCCCCCAGTCTCTCTACTCTTTCTCTCTCCCCGTCTCTCTCTCTCTCCCCCCAGTCTCTCTCTCTCCTTCCCTCTCTGTCTCTGTCTCTCTCTCCTTCCCTCTCTCTCCTTCCCTCTCTCTCTCTGTCTCTCTCTCCTTCCCTCTCTCTGTCTCTCTCTCCTTCCCCCCCTCTCTCTCTCTCCTTCCCTCTCTCTCTCTGTCTCTCTCTCCTTCCCTCTCCAAACGGGGCGATACCGAATTTCTAGCCCTCTCTCTCTCTCTCCCCCCAATCTCTCTCTCTCTCCCCATCTCTTTATCTCTCTCTCTGTCTCCCAGCCTCTCTCTCTCTGTCTCCCAGTCTCTCTATCTCTTCCCCCAGCCTCTCTTTCTCTCTCTCTCCCCCAGTTTCTCTCTCTCTCCCTGTCTCTCTCTCTCTCCCCCCTCAGTCTCTCTCTCTCTCTCTATCTCCCATTCTCTCTCCCCCAGTCTCCCAGTCTCTCTCTCTCTCCTCCAGACTCTCCCTCCTCCAGTCTCTCTCTCCCAGTCTCTCTCTCTCTCCGTCTCTCTCTCTCCTCCAGTCTCTCCCTCCTCCAGTCTCTCTCTCTCTCCCCCCAATCTCTCTCTCGCTCCCCATCTCTCTATCTCTGTCACCCAGCCTCTCTCTCTCTCCCCATCTCTCTCCCCAGTCTCTCTCTCTCCCCCAGTCTCTCTCTCTCTCCCCAGTCTCTCTCCTCTCCCTCCCCCAGTCTCTCTCTCTCCCCAGTCTCTCTCCTCTCTCTCCCCAGTCTCTCTCCTCTCTCTCTCCCGAGTCTCTCTACTCTCTCTCTCTCCCGTCTCTCTCTCTCACCCCCAGTCTCTCTCTCCCCAGTTTCTCTCTCTCTCTCTCACCGTCTCTCTCTCTCCCCCTCAGTCGCTCTCTCTCCCCAGTCTCTCTCTCTCTCTCTCCCCCCCAGTCTCTCTCTCTCTCCCCCAGTCTCTCTCTCTCTCCTCCAGTCTCTCCCCCCAGTCTCTCTCTCTCTCCCCTCAAGTCTCTCTCTCCCCCAGTCTCTCTCTCCCCCCAGTCTCTCTCTCTCTCTCCCCCACTCTCTCCCTCTCCCCCCAGTCTCTCTCTCTCTCTCCCCCACTCTCTCCCTCTCCCTCCACTCTCTCCCTCTCCCCCCAAGTCTCTCTCTCTCTCTCCCCATCTCTCTCTCTCTCCCCTCAATCTCTCTCTCTCTCCCCCCCACCCCCCCGGTCACTCTCTCCAACCCCCCCAGTCTCCCTCTCTCCCCCCAGTCTCTCTACTCTTTCTCTCTCCCCATCTCTCTCTCTCCCCCCTCAGTCGCTCTCTCCCCCCAGTCTCTCTCTCTCTCTCCCCCACTCTCTCCCTCTCCCCCCATTCTCTCTCTCTCTCTCCCCCACTCTCTCCCTCTCCCTCCACTCTCTCCCTCTCCCCCCAAGTCTCTCTCTCTCTCTCCCCATCTCTCTCTTTCTCCCCTCAGTCTCTCTCTCTCTCCCCCCCACCCCCCCGGTCTCTCTCTCCAACCCCCCCAGTCTCTCTCTCCCCCCCCCAGTCTCTCTCTCGCTCTCTCTCTCTCTCTCTCTCTCTCTATCTCCCCAGTCTCTCTCTCTCTCCCCAGTCTCTCTCTCCCTTCCCCGTCTCTCTCTCTCTCTCTCTCCCCCAGTCTCTCTCTCTCTCTCCCCCGTCTCTCTCCCCCAGTCTCTCTCTCTCTCCCCCAGTCTCTCTCTCTCTCTCTATCTCCCCATTCTCTTTCTCTCTCCCCATTCTCTCTCCTCTCACTCCCCCCAGTCTCTCTACTCTCTCTCTCCCTTCTCTCTCTCTCTCCCCCAGTCTCTCTCTCTCCCCCTCAGTCGCTCTCTCTCTCCCCCCTCAGTCTCTCTCTATCTCTGTGATGAAATATGCCTTCATCAGACCTGCTTGTATTTCCATCAGACCTGCTTGTATTTTACCTGCTTGTATTGTGTGAACCACACCCTTTTGTTCCTATTGTGTGTATTGGCTACGCCCCTGTCTTTTGCCATATAAAGGTCTCAGGAGCTGTATGAGTCATTCACTACCTGACGAACCCGATGTGGGAAGACCTGCTATGCTGCTATGTTCTTAGTGATTAAAAGCCTTCAGTTGAATCCTTGTCTTTGAGTCATTGATGGCATATCAATTTTAATCACTAAAACACCAAGATGGATCGACTCCTGAAACCAGAGCGCTTGGATCTGGACCCCCATGCCTCAGACGCAGCCACACAGTTTGGACACTGGTTCCAATGCTTCGAATTTTTCATTGCAAACTCATCCACTGCCATAGCCGCAGCCGAAACCGCTACCGGAGACATGAAACTGGGAATCCTGCGAAACTGGGTGAGCCATCGGGTCTCCCCTCTCATCCAAGATGCCACCAGCTACGAGGAGGCCTGCACCATCCTGAAGGCCCACTACGCGCGGCCAATAAACGTGGTGTACGCCAGGCATCTTCTGACTACTCGCATGCAGCGGCATGGTGAGTCACTAGAGGACTTTATACTAAACCTAAAAGTACTGGGCAGAGACTGTAACTGTAAGGCCGTGTCTGCCATCGTGTACACGGAGGAGCTGATTCGAGACTCCCTTATTGCGGGCCTCAGTTCAAATTATATTCGGCAGAAACTGTTTGAAAAGGAGGGACTGGACTTAAAACAGGCTATAGATATAGCGCGATCGCTGGATATGGCCCAGAGGAACTCTGAATCCTGTTCCCCAGGCCATGCGGCCCACTCCGCCTCGTGCGCGCCGTGGGGGCCGCCATCTTGGAAGCCATCTTCACCTCCCAGGTCTCAGGCCAGCCCAGCACCATCGGAGCCCCAGCCTCCACCCAGGAGCCCCACTACTGCCGCGATGCATCGGGGCCCGAAATGCTACTTCTGCGGTCAGGACAAACACTCCAGGCATCTGTGCCCAGCGAAGGGCACCACCTGTTTTAAATGTGGGAAGAAAGGACATTTCAGCAAAGTCTGCAGAGGGAACCCCGCCTCCAACTCCACCACCGCCGCGTGCGTGCCGTGGGAGCGGCCATCTTGGAAGCCATCTTGTCCACCCTCATGGAGTCCACCATCTTGCCCCGACTACACGGACCTCCAGGACCCACTGGTGGCCTCGATCACAGTGGATCAATCCAGGCCACATCCGTTGTGTAAATCGATGATGGACATAGAGGTAAATGGGAACAAGGTTAAATGCTTGATTGACTGCGGGAGCACCGAAAGCTTTATTCATCCTAGCCTGGTAAAACGACTTCCTCTAATGATAGTCCCCACACAGGGCAAAATCGCCATGGCCGATAAGACTCATACCTCAAAAATTACAGGTTTCTGCGCGGTTATGTTGTCGGTAAAAGGCAATGATTACAGAGATTTTAAACTATTGATAATGCCAGATCTCTGTGTGAGCGTGATCTTGGGCCTGGACTTCCAGTGCCACCACCAAAGTATCACGCTTACCTACGGTGGGTCCCAGCCGCCCCTCACAGTGTGCGGTCTGGCTACCCTGAAGGCCAAGCCGCCCTCTCTGTTCGCCAACCTCGCACCCAACTGTCGACCCATAGCAACCAAGAGTAGGCGGTACAGCTGGGAGGATAGACGGTTCATTGCGTCGGAAGTAGAAAGACTCAAGCGGGAGGGTATCATCGAATGCAGTACCAGCCGGTGGCGCGCCCAGGTAGTAGTAGTTAAGGGTAGCGAAAAGAAGCGGATGGTGATAGATTATAGCCAGACGGTTAATCTATACACCCAGCTAGACGCCTACCCTCTGCCCCGCATAGCGGATATGGTTAACCAAATCGCGCAATACCGGGTGTTTTCCACCATCGACCTAAAATCGGCATATCACCAGCTCCCCATTAGGCCGGAGGACCGTCCATACACCGCCTTCGAGGCGAACGGACGTCTCTACCACTTCCTCAGAGTCCCCTTTGGGGTAACGAACGGGGTCTCGGTCTTCCAGCGGGAGATGGACCGCATGGTCGATGAGAACCAGTTAACAGCCACCTACCCATACCTAGACAACGTCACCATCTGCGGCCACGACCAGCAAGACCACGACTCGAACCTCGCGAGATTTCTGAAAACCGCCCTCAGACTCAATCTCACCTACAACGAGGATAAGTGTGTCTTTAGCACCACGCGCCTCTGTATCCTGGGCTGCGTGGTGGAAAACGGGGAAATCGGTCCGGACCCCGACCGATTGCGCCCCCTACGGGAGCTACCCCTACCAAACACTCCCAAGGCCCTGAAAAGGTGCCTGGGGTTCTTCTCCTATTACGCCCAATGGGTCCCCAATTATTCCGACAAGGCCCGTCCCCTCCTGAAATCAACGTCCTTCCCGCTCACAGCCGAGGCCCACGCCGCCTTCAACAGCATTAAACACGACATTGAGAAGGCCGCGCTGCAGGCAGTGGACGAAAACATCCCTTTCCAGGTCGAAAGCGATGCGTCCGACTTCGCTTTAGCAGCCACCCTCAACCAGGATGGGTGGCCCGTAGCCTTTTTCTCAAGAACCCTCCAAGGGCCCGAGATCAGGCACTCCTCGGTAGAGAAGGAGGCCCAGGCCATAGTGGAGGCAGTGCGGCACTGGAGGCACTACCTAGCCGGCAAACGCTTCACCCTGCTTACCGACCAGCGGTTGGTAGCCTTCATGTTTAACAACAAACAGAGGGGGAAGATCAAGAACGACAAAATTCTTAGGTGGCGGATCGAACTCTCCACGTTTGAGTACGGCATAATATATAGGCCGGGGGCCCTCAACGAATCCCCCGACGCCCTATCACGAGGGATGTGTGCCAGCATCCAGGGGGACAGGCTACAGGGCCTCCACAATGGCCTCTGCCACCCGGGGGTCACCCGGCTATTCCACTTTATAAAATCCCGTAACCTGCCCTATTCCATCGAGGAGGTCCGGTCTATGACCAGGGACTGCCGCACCTGTGCGGAATGCAAGCCCTGTTTTTTCAGACCCGACCGAGCCCACCTGATCAAAGCTACACGGTCATTCGAGCGCCTGAGCTTAGGTTTCAAGGGACCACTCCCCTCCACCGACCGCAATGTGTACTTTCTCAACATTGTGGACGAGTACTCCCGCTTCCCATTCGCCTACCCCTGCCCAGATATGACCAGTGCCACGGTCATCAAGTGCCTCGGCAACCTGTTTTGCACGTTCGGCATGCCTAACTACATCCACACTGACAGGGGGGCGTCATTCATGAGCGATGAACTGCGCCAATACCTGCTGTCGAAGGGGATAGCCACGAGTCGGACCACTAGTTATAACCCCCGGGGTAATGGGCAAGTGGAGAGGGAGAACGCGACAGTGTGGAAGGCGGTCACCTTAGCACTAAGGTCTAAAGGCCTCCCCACCTCCCGCTGGCAGGAGGTCCTCCCAGACGTACTCCACTCGATAAGGTCGCTACTGTGTACTGCTACTAACGCCACTCCTCATGAGAAGATGTTTGTTTTTCCCCGCAAATCAACCTCAGGAGTATCCCTCCCCTCGTGGCTCTCCACCCCAGGGACAGTCCTGTTACGGAAGCATGTGAGGGGCCACAAAACGGATCCCCTCGTGGAGGCAGTACACCTACTCCACGCAAACCCACAGTACGCGTACGTCAAGCACGCCGATGGGCGTGAAGACACCGTGTCCATAAAGGACCTCGCCTCGGCAGGAAGCGACGACGACGACCCATCACCACCACCCCCAGAAGAACCTCCACCATCCCCAGAGGTATCCTCACCACCCCCAGAAGTACCTGCAACACCCCCAGCACATGGGTATGCCCAGGAGGGCACCACGGACTCCCGGTCGGAACCCGAGGTACTGTTGCGACGTTCAGGAAGGACTATCACACCCCCGGACAGACTAAATCTGTAGAAGGGCAGCACGGTGGCATAGTGGTTAGCACTGTTGCCTCACAGCGCCAGGGACCCGGGTTCGAATCCGGCCTCGGGCGACTGTCTGTGTGGAGTTTGCACATACTCCCCGTGTTTGTGGTGGGTTTTCTCCGGGTGCTCCGGTTTCCTCCCACAGTCCAAAGATGTGCAGGTTAGGTTGATTGGCTATGATAAATTGACCCTTAGTGTTAGGGGGATTAAATACGTGGGGTTACAGGGATAGGGTGGGATATGTGTTGGTGTAGGGGTTACGGGGATCGGATGGGATATGTGTCGGTGCAGGCTCGATGGGCCGAAATGGCCTCTATCTGCACTGTGGGGTTTCTGTGATTCTGTGAAGGGGTGAATGTGATGAAATATGCCTTCATCAGACCTGCTTGTATTTCCATCAGACCTGCTTGTATTTTACCTGCTTGTATTGTGTGAACCACACCCTTTTGTTCCTATTGTGTGTATTGGCTACGCCCCTGTCTTTTGCCATATAAAGGTCTCAGGAGCTGTATGAGTCATTCACTACCTGACGAACCCGATGTGAGAAGACCTGCTATGCTGCTATGTTCTTAGTGATTAAAAGCCTTCAGTTGAATCCTTGTCTTTGAGTCATTGATGGCATATCAATCTCCCCAGTCTCTGTCTCTCCCTCCTCCCGTCTCTCTCTCTCTCCCCCAATCTCTCTCTCGCTCCCCGTCTCTCTATCTCTCTCTCTGTCTCCCAGTCTCTCTATCTCTCTCTCTCCCCAGTCTCTCTCCCTTCCCCCATCTCGCTCTCTCTCTCTCCCCCAGTCCTCTCTCTCTCTCTCCCCCATCTCTCTCCCCAGTCTCTCTCTCTCTCTCCCCCAGTCTCTCTCTCTCTCCCAGTCTCTCTCCTCTCTCTCTCCCCCAGACTCTCTCAATCTCTCTCCCCAGTCTCTCTCCTCTCCCCCCAGTCTCTCTACTCTCTCTCTCTCTCTCCAGTCTCTCTCTCTCTCCCCCAGTCTCTCTCTCTCCCCCTGAGTCGCTCTCTCTCCCCCTCAGTCTCTCTCTCTCCCCCCAGTCTCTCTCTCTCCTCCAGTCTCTCTCTCCCCCAGTCTCTCCCCCAGTCTCTCTCTCTCTCCCCTCCAGTCGCTCTCTCCCCCAGTCTCTCTCTCCCCCCCGTCTCTCTCTCTCTCTCTCTCTCCCCCACTCTCTCCCTCTCCCCCAGTCTCTCTCTCTCTCCCCCACTCTCTCCCTCTCACCCCACTCTCTCCCTCTCCCCCAAGTCTCTCTCTCTCTCTCTCCCCATCTCTGTCTCTCTCCCCTCAGTCTCTCTCTGTCTCCCCACCCCCCTACGGTTTCTCTCTCTCCCCCCCCAGTCTCTCTCTCGCTCTCTCTCTCTCTCTCTCTCTATCTCCCCAGTCTCTCTCTCTCTCCCCAAGTCTCTCTCTCCCTCTCCAGTCTCTCTCTCCCTTCCCCCCGTCTCTCTCTCTCTCTCTCCCCCAGTCTCTCTCTCTCTCTCTCTCTCTCTCTCTATCTCCCCATTCTCTCTCTCTCTCCTCTCCAGTCTCTCTCCTCTCTCTCCCCCAGTCTCTCTACTCTCTCTCTCTCTCTCCCCCCGTCTCTCTCTCTCTCCCCCCCAGTCTCTCTCTCTCCCCCCTCAGTCGCTCTCTCTCTCCCCCCCTCAGTCTCTCTCTCTCTATCTCCCCAGTCTCTCTCTCTCTCTCCCCCAGTCTCCCCTCTCTCTCTCTCCCCGTCTCTCTCTCTCCCCCCCTCAGTCGCTCTCTCTCTCTCCCCCAGTCTCTCTTTCTCTCCCATCTGGTCTCTCCCTCTCTCTCCCCCAGTCTCTCTCTCCCCAGTCTCTCTCCTCTCTCTCCCCCCAGTCTCTCTACTCTCTCTCTCTCTCCCCTGTCTCTCTCTCTCTACCCCATTCTCTCTCTCTCCCCCTCAGTCGCTCTCTCTCTCCCCCCTCAGTCTCTCTCTCTCTCTCTCTATCTCCCCGTCTCTCTCTCTCTCCCTCTCTCCCTCCAGTCTCTCTACTCTTTCTCTCTCCCCGTCTCTCTCTTTCTCCCCCAGACTCTCTCTCTCCTTCCCTCTCTGTCTCTGTCTGTCTCTCGCTCCTTCCCTCTCTCTCTCCTCTCCTTCCCCTCTCTCTCTCTGTCTCTCTCTCCTTCCCTGTCTCAATTCAATTCAAATCGCTTTATTGGCATGATAAGGTACATCTTATGTTGCCAAAGCATCGAAAAACATTTATGGTTGAACACATAAACGCAGATCTATTCATACAGTGTATAAACAGATATATCCCTGAGTGTATAAATATACATTCGTATAATTTGTATATACTCTTTTCTTAGGTTTACTGGTTGTCCCTCTGTTTATGGCAAGCTGTAACATAGTGTGCCGCTAAGGTTACACAATTTCTCTGTTCCCCTAGTAGGTATGGGAGTTTTTGGTCGTCATTCAAATTTATGAATTCAGGGCATATTTTTGTGAATTTTTGGTAGAAATTCTCCCTGATGCCCTGATATTTTCCACAAGCTGTGAGGAAGTGCCTCTCTGTCTCCACCACTCCCTGACTGCAGTGAGAGCATATCCTGTCCTCTCTTGGCAGCCGGGTCTGTCTGTGTCTGCCTTTTTCGATGGCCAGGCTATGTTCACTAAGTCTGTACCTTGTCAAGGTTTTTTCAGTTTGCTATCCTTTACCATGGTCAGGTATTCAGCCATGTTGTACTGTCTGTTTAGGGCCAAGTAGCAATTGAGTTTGTTTTGGGTTTTTGTTGTTTCTGCCCAATATGACAGGTATTTTTCCTTTTGCTTAGTGACAATTGTGTTGGGTCGAATTCTCTGTGCTACGATGTCACTGTCCTGGGGCTGGTTATTGTTAGTAGTGTTAGTAGTTAATTCACTGAGTCCCAGGACTAGTTGACTGAGGGTATTCTTCTTTATGGTCCTCTCTTGGCATTTCAGGGCTTCATAATGATAGCAGTGGGGTTGCTCATTTTTAGGTGTTTCCAAAATTTGGTGGCTCTTTTTTGGATAGTAATTATTAATGGATATTGGCCTAGTTCTGCCCTGCATGCATTGTTTACAGTTTTCCTTTGAGTCCGGAGGATACCTTTACAGAATTCTGCATGTAGGATCTCAATTGGGTGTTTGTCCCATTTTGCAAATTCTTGTTGTGTTAGCGGTCCCCACACCTCACTGCCATAGAGTGCAATTGGTTCAATTACTGATTTAAAAATTTTGAGCCAAATGCTAATTGGGATTTCTATTTGGATTGATTTTTTAATGGCATAGAAAGCCCTTCTAGCTTTCTCTTTCAGTTCATTCACAGCCAGATGAAAATTTCCCGTAGAGCTGATTTTTAAGCCCAAGTATGTGTAGTTAGTGGTTTGTTCAATTTTAGTTGTTCCTAGTGTGAAATTTATTCTGGGTCCCTGATGTCTGGATCTTTGCTGGAACACAAGGACTTTGGTTTTTTGGGGGTTTATTGTCAGGGCCCAGGTCTGACAGAATGACTCCAGCAGATCCAGGTTCTGCTGTAGACCCTCCTTAGTTGGTGACAGCAGAACCAGGTCATCTGCATAGAGGAGGAATTTAACCTTGGATTCATATAGGGTGAGGCCAGGTGCTGTAGATTGTTCAAGTAGTTTTGCCAATTCATTTATGTAAATATTAAAGAGTGTCGGTGAGATGGGCGAGCCCTGCGTCACACCACGCCCCTGTGGGAAGTATTTTGTTTGTTTGTCTCCAATTTTAACTGCACATTTATTGTTTGTATGCATTGATTTAATTACATCATGTGTTTTTCCCCCTACACCACTTTCAATAAGTTTCAAGAATAGACCGTCGTGCCAGATGGAATCGAAGGCCTTCTGGAAATCTATAAAGCAGGCAAAAATTTTGCTTTTGTTTAGATGAACATGTTTGTCAATTAGGGTCTGTAGGGTGAAGATATGATCTGATGTTCTATAGTTTGGTAGGAATCCAATTTGGCTTTTACTCAAGACATTGTGCTCCTCAAGGAAGTTTATAAGTCTTTTGTTTATGATACTACGGAAAACCTTCCCCAGGTTACTGTTTACACAGATGCCTCGATAGTTATTTGTGTCAATTTTGTCCCCACTTTTGTATATGGGCGTTATGAGTCCTTTGTTCCAGATATCAGGGAAGTAACCGACACTCAGAACCAAGTTGAAGAGTTTCAGTATAGCCAATTTCATTTTATCGTCCGTGTGTTTAATCATCTCGCTTAGGATGCCGTCTGCCCCGCAAGCTTTTCCTGGTCGCAGGTCCTTGAGTTTTTCAATTAGCTCTTTTTCAGATATTATGGGGTCTATCGGGTTTTGGTTATCTTTTATGGCACATTTGAGCTTTTCCAGTTTTTCGCATATTTGGCATTGCTCTGGGCTTAGTGTGTTTTTCTGGTATAATTTTTCAAAATGGTTTTCCCATGTGTCTCCGTGGCCAATTCGTCGTGTTGTTTTTTGTGTAATGTATTCCAGTTGTCCCAGAAACAATTGGAATCAATGGATTCCTCAATGGAGATGAGTGTATTCTTAATATACTGCTCTTTCTTGGTTCTGAGTGTGTTTTTGTATTGTGTTAGTGCCTGACAATAACTCTCTCTCCTTCCCTCTCTCTCTCTCTCTCTCTCCTTCCCTCTCTCTCTCTCTCTCCTTCCCTCTCTCTCTCTCTCTTCTCCCCCAGTCTCTCTCTCTCTCTCTCTCCCCCACTCTCTCCCTCTCCCCCCAGTCTCTCTCTCTCTCCCCACTCTCTCCCTCTCCCTCCACTCTCTCCCTCTCCCCCCAAGTCTCTCTCTCTCTCTCTCTCCCCATCTCTTTCTCTCTCCCCTCAGTCTCTCTCTCTCTCTCCCCCCCCCCCCGGTCTCTCTCTCTCCCCCCCCAGTCTCTCTCTCTCTCTCTCTCTCTCTATCTCCCCAGTCTCTCTCTCTCTCCCCAGTCTCTCTCTGCCTTCCCCGTCTCTCTCTCGCTCTCTCTCCCCAGTCTCTCTCTCTCTCTCTATCTCCCCATTCTCTCTCTCTCCCCAGTCTCTCTCCTCTCTCTCCCCCCAGTCTCTCTACTCTCTCTCTCTCTCCCCGTCTCTCTCTCTCTCCCCCAGTCTCTCTCTCTCCCCCTCAGTCGCTCTCTCTTTCCCCCCTCAGTCTCTCTCTCTCTATCTCCCCAGTCTCTCTCTCTCTCTCCCCCAGTCTCTCCCCCTCTCTCTCTCCCCGTCTCTCTCTCTCTCTCTCCCCCCTCAGTCGCTCTCTCTCTCCCCCAGTCTCTCTCTCTCTCCCCCCTGGTCTCTCTCTCTCTCTCCCCCAGTCTCTCTCTCTCCCCAGTCTCTCTCCTCTCTCTCCCCCCCAGTCTCTCTACTCTCTCTCTCTCCCCTGTCTCTCTCAACCCCATTCTCTCTCTCTCCCCCTCAGTCGCTCTCTCTCCCCCCTCAGTCTCTCTCTCTATCTCCCCAGTCTCTTTCTCTCTCTCTATCTCCCCGTCTCTCTCTCTCTCCCTCTCTCCCCCCAGTCTCTCTACTCTTTCTCTCTCCCCGTCTCTCTCTCTCTCCCCCCAGTCTCTCTCTCCTTCCATCTCTGTCTCTGTCTGTCCCTCTCTCCTTCCCTCTCTCTCTCTCCTTCCCTCTCTCTCTCTGTCTCTCTCTCCTTCCCTCTCTCGCTCTGTCTCTCTCTCCTTCCCTCTCTCTGTCTCTCTCTCCTTCCCTCTCTCTCTCTCTCTCTCCCCTTCCCTCTCTCTCCTTCCCTCTCTCTCTCTCTCTTCTCCCCCCAGTCTCTCTCTCTCTTGCATCACGGGGGGCGTTTCATTCCATGTGTGGGCGGGCCTAATCCTGCAGCCTCCCGAAACGTCGCCGTCATTTTAAAAATACCGACAGCGGCAGCACCAGCACAACAAACCCCCACAGTGCGGCTCCGGCACATTATCCCGCTCCTGGCCCGCCGGAGCGGGAGGTGAGTTGGGGTCACTCGGGCTGGGCCTCACAACCGCTCGGCCCGAGACACAGAGCGGGGGAGCGGCAGCGGCCGGCCGTAAACCGCGCGGCCCTGTAAACTGCCGTTTTACAAAAAAGGCTTGGCAACGCCAGGCCCCCCCAGCTAGTATATATATATATATAAAAGGATAGTGGTGTCTATCTGTCTGTCCGTATGTCCGCTATACACTCCAAAGTTATAGAGCATACCTACACGTATGTTATATCAAAAGAAAGCTTATCATTAGGGGAGCATCATAGGCGTATTTACTTCTTGGTCAGACAAAAGTTGTTCAGACAGTATACAAAAAACTTTCAAAAAAGGGACAACTCCACTCATTAGCATTGAGTGACATGATGGTTAACCAATCATACAGGGGTTTGCGTTGAGTGACGTGATGGTTGACCAATCATACAGGGGATAGCATTGACTGATGTGACGGTTGACCAATCGGTGCATCACGGGGGGCGTTTCATTGTGTGTGTGGGCGGGCCTAATCCTTCTGAGCTGAGGTAAGTGGCCGCCATCTTGATTCCTAACTATTGATTTATTTTTCCCACTTTCTGTGTGCTTATTTTTCCCACTTTCAACACAGTTAAATCGTTTTTAAAAAAAGTAAATTAATTTTTTAAACTTTAACTCTGTAGTTTATAGTTACTAGGGTCTTTTCTGGTGTAGCAGGGACTGTTGGTAGACTATACAAGCGCCTTAGAGATATTTTTAATTGGTGGTAGTAAATTAATTTAAATTAAGTAAAGGGAAGGTCATGCCAGGTGAGCCCAGCCCCGTGATATGCTCCTCTTGCTCTATGTGGGAATTCAGGGACCCCGGTGCCCCTGATGACCACGTGTGCCAGAGATGCATCCATCTGCAGCTACTAGCAGACCGCATTGAGGTGCTGGAGCTGCGGGTGGATGGGTTGTTGAGCATTCACGATGCTGAGAGGGTCGTGGATAGCACGTTTAGTGAGTTGGTCACACCGCAGGGAAGGGCTGCACAGGAAGACAGGAAATGGGTGACCACCAGGCGGAGCAATAGAAGCAGGCAGGTAGTGCAGGAGACCCCTGTGACCATTCCCCTCTCAAACAAGTATACCGCTTTGGATACTGTTGGGGGGGATGACTCACCAGGGGAAGGCAGCAGCAGCCAACTTGCTGGCACTGGGGGTGCTCCTGCTGCCCAGGAAGGGGGGAAAAAGAGTGGGAGAGCATAGTGGTAGGGGATTCTATAGTAAGGGGAACAGATAGGCGTTTCTGTGGCCGTAGACGTGAATCCAGGATGGTTTGTTGCCTCCCTGGTGCCAGGGTCAAGGATATCACTGAGCGGCTGCAGGGCATTCTGGAGGGGGAGGGTGAACAGCCAGAGGTCGTGGTCCACATTGGTACCAACGACATAGGTAAAAAGAGGGATGAGGTCCTGCAGCAAGAATTTAAGGAGCTAGGTGAAGGATTAAAGAGCAGGACCTCAAAGGTTGTAATCTCTGGATTACTCCCCGTGCCACGTGCTAGTGGGTACAGGAATAGGAAGATAGAACAGATGAATGCGTGGCTAAAGGGATGGTGCAGGGGGGAGGGCTTTAGTTTCCTGGATCACTGGGTCTGCTTCTGGGAAAGGTGGGACTTGTACAAGTCGGACGGTTTACACCTGAACCAGAGGGGAACCAATATCCTTGCGGGGAGGTTTGCTAGCACTGCTGGGGGGGGTTTAAACTAACTTGGCAGGGGGATGGGGTACAGAGTGGAGCTATAGTAGGGGGTGATTTACAGCCACATACAGAGGAAAAAACAAGTCAGCTGGGAAGGCAGAGCAAATATGTGAAGGCAAAAGGGAATATGGCAGGGCTGGAAGGCATTTATTTTAATGCAAGGAGTCTTGCAAATAAGGTGGATGAACTGAAGTTGTTGTTGAACACATGGGAGTACGATATTGTTGCTATCACGGAGACATGGTTGAGGGAGGGTCAGGACTGGCAGCTCAATATTCCGGGGTATAGAATCTTCAGGCGAGACAGAGGGGGGTGTAAAAGGGGAGGGGGTGTTGCAATATTAATTAAGGAGTCAATTACTGCTGTAAGGAGGGACGATATATTAGCGGGTTCCTCTAATGAGGCCATATGGGTAGAACTTAAAAACAAAAAGGGGGCAAGCACTTTGCTGGGAGTGTACTATAGGCCCCCAAACAGTCAGGGGGAGATAGAGGAACAGATATGTAGGCAAATCTCAGAGAAGTGCGAAAATAATAGGGTAATAATAGTGGGGGATTTCAACTTCCCCAATATAAATTGGGATAGTCAGAGTGTGAAAGGCTTAGAGGGTGCAGAATTCTTAAAGTGCATCCAGGAGAGCTTTTTGAGCCAACATGTAGAAAGTCCTACAAGAGAGGGGGCGGTACTGGACCTAATTCTGGGGAATGTAGCCGGGCAAGTGGTGGAAGTGTCAGTAGGAGAGCATTTTGGCGACAGTGACCATAATTCGGTGAAATTTAAGGTGGTCATGGAAAAAGACAAAGACGGCCCGGAAATAAGGGTTCTAAATTGGGGGAAGGCCGATTTTAATAAGATAAGGCAGGATCTGGCCAAAGTGGACTGGGAGCAGCTACTTATAGGAAAATCCACATCAAAACAGTGGGAGACTTTCAGAAGGGAAATAGAGAGAGTACAGCGCCAACATGTTCCTGTAAAGGTCAAGGGTGGGACCAACAAGCAAAGGGAACCTTGGATGACAAGGGATATGCAAAAATGCATTAGAAATAAAAGGGGGGCTTTTGGCAGTTACAAAAGACTAAAGACGGAAGAAGCCCTAGAGGAGTATAAAAAGTGCAGGGGCATACTTAAAAAAGAAATTAGGAGGGCGAGGAGGGGCCATGAAATAACACTGGCGAGCAAAATAAAGGAAAATCCTAAGATGTTTTATAAGTATATTAAGGGCAAGAGGATAACCAGGGAAAGGGTAGGGCCCATTAGGGACCAAAGTGGCAATCTGTGTGTAGAGCCAGATGATGTAGGCGGGGTTTTAAATGAATTTTTTGCATCTGTGTTCACTATGGAGAAAGACGATGCAGACATAGAAATCGGGCAAGGGGACTGTGACATACTTGAACATATTAGCATCGAGACGGAGGAGGTGCTAGCGGTTTTAGCAGGCCAAAAAGTGGATAAATCCCCAGGCCCGGACGAGGTGTATCCCAGGCTGCTGTGGGAGGCAAAGGAGGAGATTGCAGGGGCTCTGACACAAATTTTCAGAACCTCTCTGGCCACAGGGGATGTACCAGAGGACTGGAGAACAGCTAATGTAGTACCATTATACAAGAAGGGTAGCAGGGATAAACCAGGGAATTACAGGCCAGTGAGCCTAACCTCTGTGGTAGGGAAATTATTGGAAAAAATTCTGAGGGACAAAATTAGTCTCCACTTGGAGAGGCAAGGATTAATCGGGGATAGTCAGCATGGCTTTGTCAAGGGTAAATCATGTCTGACAAATCTGATTGAATTTTTCGAGGGGGTGACTAGGGGGGTGGATGAGGGAAATGCTATGGATGTGGTTTACATGGACTTCAGTAAAGCCTTTGACAAAGTCCCGCATAGGAGACTGGTCAAGAAGGTAAGAGCCCATGGGATCCAGGGTGCCTTGGCGCGTTGGATCCTAAACTGGCTGAGTGGCAGGAGGCAGAGGGTGATGGTCGAAGGTTGCTTTAGTGACTGGAAGCCTGTGTCCAGTGGGGTACCTCAGGGATCGGTGCTGGGTCCCTTGTTGTTTGTGATCTGCATAAATGATTTGGATGAGAATGTAAAAGGTATGATCAGCAAGTTCGCAGATGACACGAAAATTGGTGGGGTGGTCAATTGCGAGGAGGAAAGCCTCAGGCTACAGGACGATATAAACGGGTTGGTCAGATGGGCGGAAAAGTGGCAAATGGAATTTAACCCTGAAAAGTGCGAGGTGATGCATTTTGGACGGACAAATAAGGCAAGGGAATACACAATGAGTGGTAGGACCCTAGGAAGTACAGAGGGTCAGAGGGACCTTGGTGTACATGTACATAGATCCCTGAAGGCAGTGGAACAGGTAGATAAGGTGGTTAAAAAGGCATATGGGATACTTGCCTTCATTAGCCGAGGCATAGAATATAAGAGCAGGGAGGTTATGATGGAGCTGTACAAAACGCTGGTGAGGCCACAGCTGGAGTACTTTGTGCAGTTCTGGTCGCCTCACTATAGGAAGGATGTGATTGCTTTGGAGAGGGTGCAGAGAAGATTCGCCAGGATGTTACCTGGGATGGAGCGCCTCAGCTATGAAGAAAGACTAAACAGGCTAGGGTTGTTTTCCTTGGAGCAAAGAAGGCTGAGGGGGGACCTGATTGAGGTATACAAAATGATGAGGGGCATAGATAGGGTAGACAAAGAGGAACTTTTCCCCTTAGTAGGGGGGTCAATAACAAGGGGGCATAGATTCAGGGTAAGGGGCAGGAGATTTAGAGGGGATTTGAGGAGGAACTTTTTCACCCAGAGGGTGGTTGGAATGTGGAACTCAATGCCCAAAAGGGTGGTAGAGGCAGGAACCCTCACAACATTCAAGAAGCATTTGGATGAGCACTTGGAATGCCAATGCATACAAGGCTATGGACCAAATGCTGGAAAATGGGATTAGACTGGACAGGGATGGATGGGCGGCGCAGACACGATGGGCCGAAGGGCCTCTTTCTGTGCTGTAAAACTCTATGACTCTATGACTCTATGACTCTAATTTGTAAATATTTTTTCTAAGCTCATTCATTTTCCTAGCTTTCACCCTCTTTTTTTGCTCTTGACTCGCTGCCTCCGCCGGGCACCACAACCTTGGAGGGTTACCCCGGCAACCAGGCCTGGGCCTCTCTCACAGCCTGTAGCCACTCAGGAGGGCGGGGGTGGGGGAGGAGGGTTATCCCAGCAATCGTGCCTGGGCCTCTCTCACAGCCTGTAGCCGCTCAGGAGGGCGGGGAAGAAAGTTTTCCCTGGCAACCGGGCCCGGGCCTCTCTCACAGCCTGTAGCCGCTCAGGACGGGGGGGGAGGAGGGTTACCCCGGCAACCGGGCCCGGGCCTCTCTCAGCGTTAACCGCGCGGTCCGAGCGCCCGACCAAAACCGCGCAGGTCAGTGGCGGCGTCGCTGGCACGGGGGCTCCAGTCACCAAGGCCTCTCCCTCTCTCCTCCCAAACGCCTCCTCTCTCCTCCCACCCCCTCTCTCTCCTCCCCCCTCTCTCCTCCCCCTCTCTCCTCCCCCCTTTCTCCTCCCCCCTCTCTCCTTCCCCCTCTCTCTCCTCCCGCCCCCCTCTCTCCTCCTCCCCCTCTCTCTCCTCCTCCCACACTCTCTCTCTCCTCCTCCCACTCTCTCTCCTCCTCCCCCTCTCCTCCTCCCCCCCTCTCCCTCCTCCTCACCCCCTCTCTCTCCTCCCCCCCTCTCTCTCCTCCCCCCCTCTCTCCTCCCCACTCTCTCTCCTCCCCCCTCTCTCCTCCCCCCTCTCTCCTCCCCCCTCTCTCTCCTCCCCCCCTCCCTCTCTCTCTCTCCTTCCCCCTTTCACTCTCTCTCCTTCCCCCTCTCTCTTTGCCTCTCTCTCTCTCTTTCCCTCTCTCTCTCCTTCCCAGACAGACAAACTCATTTATATATATAAAAATTATTTCTACTTTTTTCATAACAACATGCCATCAAAAAACCCTCGGCACCGCCAGGCACTCCAGCTGGCCTATAAATAAAAGCAGTTGATCTGTCTGTCTGCCTGTCTGTCCTCTATACACTCAAAAGTTATAGAGCGTACCTACACATGTGCTACATCAAAAGAAAGCTTACGAATCCGGAATGGTAATAAGCGTATTTACATTTTGGTCGGACAAAAATTATGCCGACGGTATCCAAAAAACGTTCAAAATTCCGCTCATTATCCGCTCATTAGCATTGAGTGACGTCAAGGTCGACCAATCGTACAGTCGAGCGGCCCGACGGTCGACCAATCACTGCGTCGCGGGGGTGGGTTCGTCGCACGTGCGGGCAGGCCATCCTAGAGTCGAGTGACAGGACAATTGACTAATCCTACACTTCAGTGACCTGACGGTTGACCAATCGGTGCGTGTGTGGGCGGGCCTAATCATTCTAAACCGAAGTGAGTGGCCGCCATCGTGATTCCAAACTCTTCATTTCTTTTTCCCGCTTTCTGCGTGTTTCTTTTCAAATCTAGATTTCCAGCAAAAAATAAGTTGCTTTTAAAACACAAATTGTTTTTAAAAAAAGTTAATTAATTTGTAAATCTTTTCTCTAACCTCATTAATTTTCCTACCTTTCACTGTTTTTGCAGGCCTGGAAGCCTGGGCCTCTGTTGCCCAGCATCGCCCGAGCTAGGCACCACCCCTCCCGCTGGGCCCACCCCGCGATCGCCGCCATCTTGGTAAAGGCTGGCGGCGCGGGACTGGGCCGAGCGTAGCCATCGCCGCCATTTTAGTAAAGGCTGGCGGGGCGGGAGGGAGCCTAGCGGGAGGTGAGTTGCAGTCACCGCGGGGCTCGGGCTCAGCTGATCGGGCGCTCATCAGGGGTCGGCTCGCAACACATCGGCCGGAGGAGCGGCGGCTCTCTCTCTCCTTCCCCCGCCGCGGCCCGAGAGCCCGACCCAAATCCAACAAGTGAGCGGCCGCGGCGGTCCGTAGCGGCCCACTCTCTCTCTCTCTCTCTCACACACTCCCAGTCAGCACCAACTAGATCGCTTGCCGCCATCTTTGATCATGGCAGCACTTCAATGTGGGGAAACAACATCGCCATATTTGATCCTGGCGGCACGACAATTTCCTCGTGGCATCATCTTTGATCATGGCGGCACTTCAATGTAGGCCCAAACAACGCCATCTTTGATCATGGCGGCAGTTCAATGTGGGGAAACAACAGCGCCATCTTTAGTCTGGGCTGCCCGGTTTCTTCCTCCTTCCCTCACTCTCTCCTTCCCCCTCCCCCCTCTCTCCCCCACTCCCCTCTCCCCCCTCTCCCTCCCCCTCCTCCTCCCCTCCCTCCCCCCTCACTCCCCTCCCTCCCCCCTCCTCCCCCTCCCCCCCTCCCCCCCTCCCCTCCACCCTCCCCTCCCCCCTCCCCCACTCCCCTTCCCCCTCCCCTCCCCTTCCTCCCCTTCCCCTTCCTCACCCTTCCCCCAGTCACTCTCTCTCTTCCCCCCAGTCACTGTCTCTCTTCCCCCCAGTCGCTCTCTCTCTTCCCCCCAGTCGCTCTCTCTCTTCCCCTCAGTCGCTCTCTCTCTTCCCCCCAGTTGCTCTCTCTCTTCCCCCCAGTCGCTCTCTCTCTTCCCCCCAGTCGCTCGCTCTCTCTCTTCCAACAACAACATGCCCACAAAAAAGCCTCGGCACCGCCGGGCACTCCAGCTAGTACATATAAAATGGTACGTCTATCTGTCTCTCTGTCTGTCTCTCTGTCTGTCTGTCTGTCTGTCCGGCTATACAATCAAAAGTTATAGAGCGTACCTACACATATGTTATATCAAAAGAAAGCTTATCATTAGGGGACTCTCATAGGTGTATTTACTTTTTGGTCGGACAAAAAGTGTGCCGACGGTATCCAAAAAACGTTCAAAATTCCATTCATTATCCGCTCATTAGCATCGATTGGGGGCAGGTTCATTGCATGTGCGGGCGGGCCATCCTAGAGTTGAGTGATGTGATGATTGGCCAATCCTACAGTTCAGTGACCTGACAGTTGACCAATCGGTGCGTGTGTAGGCGGGCCTTATCATTCTGAACTGAGGTGAGTGTCAGCCATCTTGATTCGTAAGTTTATTTTTTTTCCCACTTTCTGCGTGTTTCTTTTCAAATCTAGATTTCCAGCAAAAAAAAAGTTGCTTTTAAAACACAAATTGTTTTTAAAAAAAGTTAATTAATTTGTAAATCTTTTCTCTAACCTCTATAATTTTCCTACCTTTCACTGTTTTTGCAGGCCTGGAAGCCTGGGCCTCTGTTGCCCAGCATCGCCCGAGCTAGGCACCACCCCTCCCGCTGGGCCCACCCCGCGATCGCCGCCATCTTGGTAAAGGCTGGCGGCGCGGGACTGGGCCGAGCGTAGCCATCGCCGCCATTTTAGTAAAGGCTGGCGGGGCGGGAGGGAGCCTAGCGGGAGGTGAGTTGCAGTCACCGCGGGGCTCGGGCTCAGCTGATCGGGCGCTCATCAGGGGTCGGCTCGCAACACATCGGCCGGAGGAGCGGCGGCTCTCTCTCTCCTTCCCCCGCCGCGGCCCGAGAGCCCGACCCAAATCCAACAAGTGAGCGGCCGCGGCGGTCCGTAGCGGCCCACTCTCTCTCTCTCTCTCTCACACACTCCCAGTCAGCACCAACTAGATCGCTTGCCGCCATCTTTGATCATGGCAGCACTTCAATGTGGGGAAACAACATCGCCATATTTGATCCTGGCGGCACGACAATTTCCTCGTGGCGTCATCTTTGATCATGGCGGCACTTCAATGTAGGCCCAAACAACGCCATCTTTGATCATGGCGGCAGTTCAATGTGGGGAAAACAACAGCGCCATCTTTAGTCTGGGCTGCCCGGTTTCTTCCTCCTTCCCTCACTCTCTCCTTCCCCCTCCCCCCTCTCTCCCCCACTCCCCTCTCCCCCCTCTCCCTCCCCCTCCTCCTCCCCTCCCTCCCCCCTCACTCCTCTCCCTCCCCCTCCTCCCCCTCCCCCCCTCCCCCCCTCCCCTCCACCCTCCCCTCCCCCCTCCCCCACTCCCCTTCCCCCCTCCCCTCCCCTTCCTCCCCTTCCCCTTCCTCACCCTTCCCCCAGTCACTCTCTCTCTTCCCCCCAGTCACTGTCTCTCTTCCCCCCAGTCGCTCTCTCTCTTCCCCCCAGTCGCTCTCTCTCTTCCCCTCAGTCGCTCTCTCTCTTCCCCCCAGTCGCTCTCTCTCTTCCCCCCAGTCGCTCTCTCTCTTCCCCCCAGTCGCTCGCTCTCTCTCTTCCAACAACAACATGCCCTCAAAAAAGCCTCGGCACCGCCGGGCACTCCAGCTAGTACATATAAAATGGTACGTCTATCTGTCTCTCTGTCTGTCTCTCTGTCTGTCTGTCTGTCTGTCCGGCTATACAATCAAAAGTTATAGAGCGTACCTACACATATGTTATATCAAAAGAAAGCTTATCATTAGGGGACTCTCATAGGTGTATTTACTTTTTGGTCGGACAAAAAGTGTGCCGACGGTATCCAAAAAACTTTCTAAATTCCATTCATTATCCGCTCATTAGCATCGAATGGGGGCAGGTTCATTGCATGTGTGGGCGGGCCATCCTAGAGTTGAGTGATGTGATGATTGGCCAATCCTACAGTTCAGTGACCTGACAGTTGACCAATCGGTGCGTGTGTGGGCGGGCCTTATCATTCTGAACTGAGGTGAGTGTCAGCCATCTTGATTCGTAAGTTTATTTTTTTTCCCACTTTCTGCGTGTTTCTTTTCAAATCTAGATTTCCAGCAAAAAAAAAGTTGCTTTTAAAACACAAATTAAAAAAAGTTAATTAATTTGTAAATCTTTTCTCTAACCTCTATAATTTTCCTACCTTTCACTGTTTTTGCAGGCCTGGAAGCCTGGGCCTCTGTTGCCCAGCATCGCCCGAGCTAGGCACCACCCCTCCCGCTGGGCCCACCCCGCGATCGCCGCCATCTTTGTAAAGGCTGGCGGCGCGGGACTGGGCCGAGCGTAGCCATCGCCGCCATTTTAGTAAAGGCTGGCGGGGCGGGAGGGAGCCTAGCGGGAGGTGAGTTGCGGTCACTGCGGGGCTCGGGCTCAGCTGATCGGGCGCTCATCAGGGGTCGGCCCGCAACACATCGACCGGAGGAGCGGCAGCTCTCTATCTCCTTCGCCCCCAGCGGCTCAGGCGGGGGGCCGGTGCTTGGGAGGGCGGGGCTCGGGAGGCCGGTGCTCGGGAGAGCGGGAAGGGGGGAAGGGTTAACCTGGCAACCGGGCCCGGCTCTCTCTCACAGCCTCAAGCCGGCTCACACTCGTTCCCGGGGCTTGGCTCCAGCGCAGGCCCAGCCGCAATCGGCGGTCTTGAAGCTGGGGCTCAGGAGGGCATGGGGCGGGGCTTGGGAGGGCAGGGGCAGGGCTCGGGCTGACCGGGGCTCAGGCTGACCGGGGCGCTGCGCTCGGCTGGGCCATGTCAGTGCGAGGGGCGGCACGGCGCTCCGCAGAGCCATCGCCGGCAGAGGGGAGAGCGTCTGCTGGCTCCCCCGCTCCCTTTCTTCCCCCTCCCTTTCTCCACCCTCCCTTTCTCCCTTCCCCCTCCCCCTCCTTCCCCCACCCTTCCCCCCCACAACCTTCCCACCCCCCCTTTCCCCCCAACACCCCTCTCCCCTCCACCCCCCCTCCACGCCCCCTCACCCCCTCCCCACCTTCCCCACCCCACCTTCCCCTCCCCCCCGCCCCTCCCTCCCCCGCACTATTCCCCTCCCCCCTCCACTGCCCCTCCCCCTTCCCCTCCCCCCTCCCCCTCCCTCTCCCCCCACTCCCGCCTCCTCCTACCCCCCTTCCCCCCAGTCGCTCTCTCTCTTCCCCCCAGTCGCTCTCTCTCTTCCCCCCAGTCACTCTCCCTCTTCCCCCCAGTCGCTCTCTCTCTTCCCCCAGTCGCTCTCTCTCTTCCCCCCAGTCGCTCTCTCTCTTCCCCCCAGTCGCGCTCTCTCTTCCCCCCAGTCGCTCTCTCTCTCTTCCCCTCAGTTGCTCTCTCTCTTCCCCCCAGTCGCTCTCTCTCTTCCCCCCAGTCGCTCGCTCTTTCTCTTCCAACAACAACATGCCCTCAAAAAAGCCTCGGCACCGCCGGGCACTCCAGCTAGTATATCTATCTATATATAAAAGCAATTGATCTGTCTGTCTGTCTGTTTGTCTGTCTGTCTGTCCTTCTGTCAGTCCGGCTATACACTCTCAAGTTATAGAGCGTACATACACGTGCGTTACATCAAAAGAAAGCTTACGATTCCAGAACGGTCATAAGCATATTTACGTTTTGGTGAGACAAAAATTGCACCCGCGGTATCCAAAAAACTTTCAAAATTCCGCTCATTATCCGCTCATTAGCATCGAGTGACGTTGAGGTCGACCAATCGTACAGTCGAGCGACCCGACGGTCGACCAATTGCTGCGTCGCGGGGGCGGGTTCGTCGCGCGTGCAGGCGGGCCCTCCTAGAATCGAGCGACAGGACGATTGACCAATCTTACGCTTCAGTGACATGATGGTTGACCAATTGGTGCGTGTGTGGGCGGGCCTTATCCTTCTGAACCGAGGTTCGTGGCCGCCATCTTGATTCCAAACTGTTCATTTCTTTTTCCCACTTTCTGCGTGTTTCTTTTCAAATCTACATTTCCAGCCAATAAAAATTGCCTTTATTAAATTGTTTTAAAAAAAAGTGAATTCATTTGTAAATATTTTCTCTAACCTGATTCTTTTTCCTACCTATCCCCATTTTTGTAAGGCCTCAAAGCCTGTGCCTCTCCTGCCCAGCCACGCCCGAGCCAGGTAATTGTCCCACGGCTTGTGGTAAGCTCCTCCCCCCCTCCACCAGTCTCACCCGTCACGTTACCCGGGGCAACAGCATCGGCCGCGAGGGACACGGGGCAGGCACAGGGTGCACGCGCAGCAGGCGACACAGAGAAGTCTGAGGCACAGAGCGCGGGAAGCCAGCAGTTGAGATGCGGCGTCTCTCTCTCTTCCCCGCTTGGTGGTCTTGAAGCCAGCTCGGGCGGGGGGCGGTGCTCGGGAGGGCGGGGCTCAGGTGTCCGGTGCGCAGTAGAGCGGGAAGGGTTACCCCGGCAACGGTGCTCGGGAGGGCGTGGGGCGGGGCTCGGGAGGCGGGGCTCTGGCTGACCGGGGCGCTGCGCTCGGCTAGGCCATGTCAGTGCATGGGGCGGCACGGAGCTCCACGGAGCCATCGCCGGCAGAGGGGAGAACGTCTGCTGGCGCTCCCCCTCCCTTTCTCCCCCCCTCCCTTTCTCCCCCCTCTCTTTCACCCCCCTCCCTTTCTCCCTTCCCCCTTCCTCCCTTTCTCCCTTCCCCCCTCCTTCCCCCACCCTTCCCCCCACACACTTCCCCCCCTCCCCTCCCCCTCCCTCCCCCTTCCCCCCTTCTCCCCCTCCCCCCTCCCCTTCCCCTCCCCCCTTCCCCTCCCCCTCCCCCTTCCGCTCCACCCTCCTCCCTTCCCCTCCCCCTCCCCTTCCCCTCCCCCTCCCCCCTCCCCTCCCCCCTCCCCCCCCAGTCGCTCTCTCTCTTCCCCCCAGTCGCTCCCTCTCTTCCCCCCAGTCGCTCTGTCTCTCCCCCCAGTCGCTCTCTCTCTTCCCCCCAGTCGCTCTCTCTCTTCCCCCCAGTCGCTCTCTCTCTTCCCCCAGTCACTCTCTCTCTTCCCCTCAGTTGCTCTCTCTCTTCCCCCCAGTCCCTCGCTCTCTTCCCCCCAGTCGCCCGCTCTCTTCCCCCCAGTCGCTCGCTCTCTTCCCCCAGTCGCTCGCTCTCTTCCCCCCAGTCGCTCGCTCTCTCTCTTCCAACAACAACATGCCCTCGAAAAAGCCTCGGCTCCGCCGGGCACTCCAGCTAGTCTTCTCTATATATATAAAAGCGGTTCTTCTGTCTGTCTGTCCTTCTGTCTGTCCGGCTATACACTCAAAAGTTATAGAGCGTACCTACACGTGCGTTACATCAAAAGAAAGCTTACGATTCCAGAACGGTAATAAGCATATTTACGTTTCGGCGAGACAAAAATTGTGCCCGCGGTATCCAAAAGACTTTCAAAATTCCGTTCATTATCCGCTCATTATTCAAAATTCCGCTCATTATCCGCTCACTAGCAACGAGTGACGTCAAGGTCGACCAATCGTACAGTCGAGCGACCCGACGGTCGACCAATTGCTGCGTCGCGGGGGCGGGTTCATCGCGCGTGCAGCCGGGCCCTCCTAGAGTCGAGTGACAGGACGATTGACCAATCCTACGCTTCAGTGACATGACGGTTGACCAATCGGTGCGTGTGTGGGCGGGCCTTATCCTTCTGAACCAAGGTGCGTGGCTGCCATCTTGATTCTAAGCTGTTCATTTCTTTTTCCCACTTTCTGCGTGTTTCTTTTCAAATCTACATTTCCAGCAAAAAAAATTGCTTTTATTAAATTGTTTTAAAAAAATGTTAATTCATTTGTGAATATTTTCTCTAACCTGATTTTTTTTCCTACCTTTCCCCGTTTTTGTAAGGCCTCAAAGCCTGGGCCCCTCCTGCCCAGCCACGCCCGAGCTAGGTAATTGTCCAACGGCTTGTGGTAAGCTCCTCCCCCCTCTCACCAACCCCCAGTCTCCCCCGTCACGTTACCCGGGGCAATGGCGTCGGCTGCGAGGGACACGGGACAGGCACAGGGTGCGCGCGCAGCAAGCGACACACAGAAGTCCGAGGCACAGAGCGCGGGAAGCCAACAGGTGAGATGCGGCGTCTCTCTCTCTTCCCCACTCGGCGGTCTAGAAGCCGGCTCGGGCGGGGGGGCAGGGATCTCGGGAGAGCGGGGTGCGGGGCTCTGGAGTGCGGGGTGGGGCGGCCGGGGCTCGGGAGTGCGGGGCGGGGCGGCCGGGGCTCGTGAGGGCGGGGGCTCGGAATGGGGGGAAGGGTTACCCCGGCAACCGGGCCTGGCCATCTCTTACAGCCTCCAGCCGGCTCACGCCTGTCCCCGGGGCTTGGCTCCATTTGCGCCCGCGGGCCACTCGCCCTCTCTCTGCTTCCCTCTGTGTCTCTCTCTCCTCCCCCCTCCCCACCTGCTCTCCCCCTCCCCCCGCTTCTCTCCCCCCTTCTCTCCCCCCTTCTCTCACCCCCACTCCCCCCCCTCCCCCCTTCTCTCCCCCCTCCTCCCTCCCCCTCCCCTCCTCCCTCCCCCCTCCTCCCCCTCCCTCCCTCCCCCCTCATCCCCCTGCCTCCCTCCCCCCTCCTCCCCCTCCCAGTCGCTCTCTCTCTTCCCCCCAGTCGCTCTCTCTCTTCCCCCCAGTCGCTCTCTCTCTTCCCCCAGTTGCTCTCTCTTCCCCCCAGTCGCTCTCTCTCTTCCCCCCAGTCGCTCTCTCTCTTCCCCCCAGTCTCTCTCTCTCTTCCCCCCAGTCGCTCTCTCTCTTCCCCCCTGTCGCTCTCTCTCTTCCCCCCAGTCGCTCTCTCTCTTCCCCCCAGTCACTCTCTCTCTTCCCCCCAGTCGCTCTCTCTCTCTTCCAACAACAACATGCCCTCAAAAATCCCTCGGCACCACCGGGCACTTCAGCTAGTATATATAAAAGCGGTTGATCTGTCCTTCCATCTGTCTGTCTGTCTGTCTGTCCGGCTATACACTCAAAAGTTATAGAGCGTACCTGCACCTGTTTTACATCAAAAGAAAGCTTACGATTCGGGAATGGTTGTAAGCATATTTACTTTTTGGTCAGACAAAAATTGTGCCGGCGGTATCCAAAAAACCTTCACAATTCCACTCATTATCCACTCATTAGCATTGAGTGACGTGAAGGTTGACCAATCCTGTGACGTGATGATTGACCAATCATACAGTTCAGTCTCCTGATGGTTGAGCAATCGGTGCATGTGTGGGCGGGACTAATCATTCTCAGCTCAGGGATGTGGCAGCCATTATACACCAGCCAGGCCTGAAGCTAAAAATATGGTAATCGAGGTCAGTATCTTTTTAAAAAAAAATAAGATTTACCAAAAATGTTTTATAAGTACTTTAGCTTTCATCTTTGAAGGTATTAAAAGCTAGAAATGTTTAGGTTAAAAAACAGTGGAAAATACCCCAGGCCCCGGGGCCTAGGCTTCTCCAACTGCCGACAGCCCAAATCCAGTCCCAGGCACCCGGCCCAGACATCGACCAGGCCCAAAAAAGCCCTGGCAACGCCGGGCCCCCCAGCTAGTATATATAAAACGGCACGTTACATTTTTGTCTGTCCGGCTATACAATCAAAAGTTATACAGCGTACCTACACGTATCTTATATTGAAAGAAAGCTTATCTTTCGGGGACTTTCATAGGCATATTTACTTTTTCGTCAGACAAAAATTGTTTGGACAGTGTACAAAAAACTTTCAAAAATACTCAAAAGTCCACTCATTAGCGGTTGACCAATCATACCTCTCATTAGCTTTGACTGACGTGCTGCTTGACCAATCCTACAGTTCACTCACCTCATCATTGACCAATCGGTGCGTCACAGGCGGGACCTAATCCTCCAGTCTCCCTAAACTTCGCCGCCATTTTTTTCATCCCCACAGGGACACCACCAGCCAAACAGACCCCCACATTGCCACTCCGGGAGCTGCAGGTGAGTTTCCACACAGCGGGCGTGTCATCGGTAGCGGCCGACCATCAACCGCGCCACCCGCGGGGGAGCTCAGCTCGGCTCCGTCTCGCCTCTACAGCCCGGCTGGGCCTCAAGCGCTAGGCCCCAGACACTCAACTGCCACGCCAGCTGCAGCTGCCCCCGTCAACCGCGCGATCCCCTACGGAGCTCAACGACAGGGGACAGACACCGGCACGACACCGCGCCGCCCAAAATTGCCCTGGCAACGCCGGGCACCCCCTGCTAGTTAATATATATTGTGAATAGCTGGGGTCCTAGCACCAATCCCTGCGGTACCCCACTAGTCACTGCCTGACACTCGGAAAAAGACCCGTTTATTCCAACTCTTTGCTTCCTGTCTGCCAGCCAGTTCTCTATCCAAGTCAATACCTTACCTCCAATCCCATGAGCTTTAACTTTGCATGCCAATCTCTTATGCAGGACCTTGTCGAAAGCCTTCTGAAACATCTCCATCCTCAATCATGGCGGAGCCCAGCGTGTCAGTGCAAAAGATAAGGCTGAAGCGTACACAACCATCTTCGGCCAGAAGTGCCAAGTGGATGATCCATCTCGGCCTCCTCCTGAAGTCCCCACCATCACAGAAGCCAGTCTTCAGCCAATTCAATTCACTTCACGTGATACGGCTGAGCGCACTGGATATGCAAAGGCTATGGGCTCCAACAACATCGTGGCTGTCCTGCTGAAGACTTGTGCTCCAGAACTAGCCGCGTCTCTAGCCAAGCTGTTCCAGTATAGCTACAACACTGGCATCTGCCGACAATGTGGAAAGTTGCCCAGGTAAGTCCTGTCCACAAAAAGCAGGACAAATCCAATCTGGCCAATTAGTGCCCCATCAGTCTTATCTCAATCATCAGCAAAGTGATGGACCATGTCGTCAACAGTGCTATCAACTAGCACTCACTCATCAATAACTGCTCACCGATGTTCAGTTTGGGTTCCGCCAGGACCACTCTGCTCCAGACCTCATTACAGCCTTGGTCCAAACAGGGACAATGGAACTAAATTCTGGAGGTGAGGTGAGAGTGACTGCCCTTGACATCAAGGTAGCATTTGCCTGAGTACGGCATCAAGGAGCCCTAGTAAAATTGAAGTCAATGGTATCAGGGGCCAAACTCTCCACTGGCTGGAGTCATACCTAGCACAAAAGAAGATGGTTGTGTTGTTGTTGTTGGAGGCCAGTCATCTCAGCCCCAGGACATCGCTGTAGGAGTTCCTCAGGGCAGTATCCTAGGCCCAGCCATCTTCAGCTGCTTCATCAATGACCTTCCCTCCATCATAAGGCAGAAATGGAGATGTTCGCTGATGACTGCACAGTGTTCAATTCCATTTGCGTTTCCTCAGATAGTGAAGAAGTCCTTGCCTGCATGCAACAAGATCTGGACAACATTCAGGCTTGGGCTGAGAAGTGGCAAGTAACATTTGTGCCACACAAGTGCCAGGCATTGACTATCTCCAAAAAGAGAGTCTTGGACCCTCTAACATTCAATGGCATTATCATCGCTGAATCCCACCCCATCAACAACCTGGGGTCACCATTGACCAAAAACTTAACTGGATCAGCCACATAAATACTGTGGCTACAAGGCGAAGTCACAGGCTGGGTATTCTGTGGTGAGTGACTTATCTCCCGACTCCCCAGAACCTTTCCACCATCTACAAGGCACAAGTGTGGCATTTGATGGAATACTCTCCATTTGCCTGGATGTGTGCAGCTCCAACAACACTCAAGAAGCTCAACACCATCCAGGACAAAGCCGCCCATTTGATTGGCACCCCATCCACCACCTTAAACATTCACTCCCTCCACCACTGGCACACCGTGGCTGCAGTGAGTACCATCTGCAAGATGCACTGCAGCAACTCACCAAGGCTTCCTCAACAGCAGCTCCCAAACCCATGACCTCTGCTGTCTAGAATGACAAGGGCAGCAGGCACTTGGGAACACCAGCAGTTGCAAGTTCCCCTCCAAGTCACACAACATCCTGACTTGGAAATATATCATTGTTCCTTCATCATCACTGGTTCAAAATCCAAGAACTCCCCCCCCTAACAGCACTGTGGGAGTACCTTCAGCATATGGACTGCAGCGGTTCAAGAAGGTGGCTCACCACCACCTTCTCAAGGGCAATTAGGGATGGGTAATAAATGCTAGCCTTGCCAGCGACACTAACATCCAATGAATGAATTAAAAAAAAATGTAATTATGCAATAAAATGAATAATATGTAACGGATTTTATGTGCTGACCAGTGGGATCATTTCGTTAAAATATGGGGCTGGATTTTGCCAATGTGGAGCTTTTGGAGGCGGGACTCCAACTTGTCGGGTTTCAGTCCCGCCTCCATCAACTTCTGGCCAACCCACGCTATTTTCCCTTGATTGACCTTGTTAAGCCCGCCCAGCGGGCTTAGCAGGCCAATTAAGGGAACGCCGGTTACAGAGAACGTCAACGAGTGATGTTTCATTTTTTACAGGTGAATTGTCATTGTTTGACTGCTCTGTTAAGCTGTCAAACACTGACATTCTCTGTAGTTTGATGAGTTCTTGAATTCTCTTTATTTAGCATAAATTAGATGGCAGTTGCATTGGAGAATGCAATGGCCATCTGTCATCTCTGCCGCAGAGGTGCGAGACTCTCCGCATTTCCACCGATTGAAGTCTGCAGGAAGAAACAAAGGTAAGTAAACTTTTTCTAACACTTTGCACTTACCTCACATACTCACCTCTCCACACTTGCACCCATCACTTACCTTCACAGCGCAGTTTTGCACCCCTCCGACCCCCGCAGACCCACTGCTCGCCTCGGTGACCCTGGCGGGGTTCGGAGCCTTCGGGAAGCCCACACTTGCATGGGTAAAATGGGGATAATCCTCTTATCTGCCTGCTAACTACCTGTTAACTACCTGTTAACAGGCAGATAAGTGGCGCTAATCCCCATCCCGCCTCCAAGGAGACGGGATCCGGCGTGGGTCAGCTACCCGCCTCCTGGCAAGATGGCACGGAGGTGGGTTGGGGGCGGGTTGGGCACCCGCCCCCAGATTCTGCCATTTTCCCGGCAGTCCCGCCTCCATATCCGCCTCCCCAGGGCTGGCAAGATCGTGCCCGTGTGCCATGGGTTACATTTTTCACGATGAACATTTAACCCCTGGAAGAGTTATCTGAGGTCATTCTGGTGCACACCTGGTGGGAGCACTTCTGAGCTGTTGAAATCATTGTTCACAAGAAACTGCACCAATAGGAACGAAACATATTGCAGTCAGCATTTCCAGATTAGTGATATCTAGATATTACATATAACACAGAAATATGTAGCAATATGCATGTAACATATTGTTATGGAAGAAGCATGTTTCCAATTTTGTTCCTCCCAATCTGTTCCCTCCTTTCCTGAAGACAGTGACAAACTCCTGCTGTAACGTGGCTCAGAGAAGGCTGAGACCAGGATAGGGTAGGTCCCGACCTCCAGTGGGAAGTTTTGTTTGGCCTTGTAAGAGGCGGGACCTCTGCTCACCCCTTATAAAGCCAGATGTAGATGTAAATGATTGGAAAATGGAGCGCTGTGGCTCCGCACTGGTTCTCCACTCATTTATTGTTATATCCAATGTTACACCAGTGCCAAAAGCACCTGTGGGTTTGCTGTTTCTAATATTACTAAAGCCCAGAATGATTTAATAACATCTTTTAAACAATTTTATGGTGCTCCCACGGGGATATTGTTCATTCATTTAACTGCCCATTTAAAATGGGCATCCATGGTCGCTGGGGATTGAGTTGTTTACCAAAGTGGATTTAAACAGCCCTATATGAAGATTTGTTGGAGAAAAAAGGGGGAGGGGTGGCAGTATTAGTAAAGGACTGTATCATAGCATCAATGTTTCGGTCGCGTCCCCTGTGATTAAATTGGTGAATCTAATGATGCAACCAACAGATCGAATCAGAGAATCTTCAGATGCTGGTTTACTCCTACAAGTTAATGTTGAGGGTTTCACAGCGGTGAAGTGTTCATTCGTCAGCACTGTCACTATCCGCCACAAGTTTGACATAATTTGCCTTGAAGAAACCCACATTGTAAGATATGAATTTCGTCACTTCACTATTGATGGATTTGACTTGGTTCGTCATGCACTTCATGTGAAGCATGGCTGAGCTATCCTATGTCTATAACAACATCTCAGATGCAACTCATGTCTTATCTACTAATCATTGTGATGTCATACATGTTGGTGGCTTCTAGATTGCCAGCATTTATTAGCCACCAAGTGAAACCTGATAAAACAACCTCCTCTCATCGCTTTCTCACCCAGTTATCTACGTTGGTGACTTTAATAGACCACCATACAGATTGGGGTTACTCACAATGGAAACTGTGATTAGTTACAAAGTTGAGGGTCTAGTAATGATCTTACACTGATCTCGGATGCAAAACAGCATGGTGTAGGAACTGGGCTTCCTAGCCGAAGAATTGAGATCGACTCAGAAAATCAAAAACAATAAAATTTAATGAACAAACGAAGCTGTACAGGAAACTGTAGGATACAATGCAAATAGGTCTGGTCTGCTTGAAAGCCTCTCTGGAACTTGCTAGAAGGTTCCGAGCTCAACTGCTACCAGGTTCCGAGCTCAACTGCTAGCAGGTTCCGAGCTCAACTGCTAGAAGGTTCCGAGCTCTAACGTCATGACGTCATCACGTTCTTCCCGCCGTTGAGAGATCATGTGACGGACGGCATGATGTCATCACGCGAAGTACAGGAAAGAAGCCCTAGTACAGTTAACAGATGCATTAAAGGTGCAGCCCCCAGCTGTACTACATTGCTATAAAAGGAATTATATACAATTGTCCGTAATCCTCTGGTGGTTCCGCCGCATGCGCCCCCCCAGAATTGCTTTTAACAGAGAAGGTAAGGCAAGAAGGGGGTCTGACGAGTCTGTCCGACCAACTGCGATACCCCAGCAGCTGGAACGGAGCGCTAGAAGACGAACTGGCCATTGGCTGTGGTTGGGATGACGCCGCAGGCGGAGGAGAAGAAGAAGCCGGCTGTGGTCGACCCAGTGAGGTGGGCACTGGCGACTCGGCGGATGACTGTGGCTGTACTAGACTGGCAGTCGACGGTGGATGACCACGACAAGGCGGCTGAGCGGTGACGACTGGTTTGCTCAGATCCAGATGCGCCGGTTTCAACCGGTCGATGGAGATGTGGTCAGGCTTACCGCCGACGTCGACTGTGAAGGACTTGTCACCTGACGAGATGACGCGGAACGGACCTGTGTAAGGCGGTTTGAGCGGGTTTTTGCGAGCATCCTGCCGAATGAACATGTATTCTGCGCTCTTAAGATCCACCGGGACATGGGAGCGCTGCAGGTCATGATGCGACGTAGGCACCGGGATGAAATTCCTAGCCGCTTCCTGGTGGCTGACGAGCTGCTGAGCTGGGGACCAGGATTCCGTGTGAGGAGGAAGAAAATCACCAGGCACTCTGAGTGGTTGGCCGTAAACCAGCTCTGCTGAAGAAGAATGCAGGTTGTCCTTAGGCGCCGTGTAAAGACCCAGCAGCACCCAAGAGAGCCTGTCCACCCAACTAGGCCCACGGAGACCAGCACACAGTGCGGCTTTAAGGGACCTGTGGAATCTTTCACACAGACCGTTTGCCTGTGGATGGTAGGCGGTGGTACGATGAAGCTTGGTGCCCAAACCTTGAGCTACGGCGTTCCAAAGCTCAGAGGTAAATTGAGGCCCCCGGTCGGAGGAGATGTCAGCCGGTACCCCGAACCAAGCTACCCACGACGCGATGAAGGCTCTGGAGACGTCTGCCGCTGTGGTGGCAACCAAAGGAATTGCCTCTGGCCACCTGGTGGTGCGGTCTACCACGGTGAGGAGGTGAGTGTACCCGCGAGAGGAAGGGAGAGGACCAACCAGGTCCACGTGCACATGGTCGAATCGACGCTCCGGAACTGGAAAAGTGGCGACTGGGGCCTTAACACGGCGTTGTATCTTGGACTTCTGGCAACTCACACAGGTATTGGTCCAGTCACGGACATCGAGATGCATGCCCTTCCAGACGAATTTCTTTGCCATGAGTCGTTGTGACACTCTTATGCCAGGGTGTGACAACCCGTGGATAGTGTCGAAAATTCTCCTGTGCCATTCGACTGGAACGATTGGATGTGGGACGCCCATCGAGATGCCACACAGGAGTGTGGTCCCTGCGGCCTGGAAACTGACATCAGCCACTTGTAAGCTGGAAGGTGCGGTCCGGTATGCCTGCACTTCAGGGTCTGCCTTCTGTTCTTTTGCCAAACCAACATAGTCAACTCCCAGGTGTACTGCGTGGCGCTGGGCGTGGGAGAGACAATCTGCCACCAAGTTGTCTTTGCCCGAGACATGTTGTATGTCGGTTGTAAATTCAGATATGTACGTAAGATGAAGTTGTTGCCGTGCCGACCATGGTTCCGCTGTCTTGGCCATCGCAAAAGTAAGTGGCTTGTGGTCTACAAAAGCCGTGAATGGGCGTCCTTCCAGTAGGAAGCGAAAATGGCGGATGGCCAGAAACAATGCCAACAACTCCCTATCAAAAGTACAATACTTGCGTTCGTTCTTCCGCAATTGGCGGCTGAAGAAAGCCAGTGGTTGCCATGTGGCGTCGACCCACTGCTCCTGTATTGCCCCGATGGCATAATCAGATGCGTCGGTGGTAAGGGCAATGGTTGCGCCCGGAAGGGGATGTGCCAACATGGTCGCAGCAGCCAAAGCGTTCTTAGTGTCGAGGAAAGCCTGGTCCATCTGGGGTGTCCAATCGATCGGGTCTTTGCCCGATTTACCTCTGAGGGCCTCGTACAAAGGTTGCATCAACAATGCCGCCTTGGGGACGAACCGATGATAAAAATTGACCATTCCCAGAAATTCCTGGAGGGCCCTGACGGTCTGACGAAGAGGGAACGAGGTGACTGCTTCCACCTTCATGGCCAGCGGGACGGCGCCTTCTGAGGTGATTCTGTGTCCCAGGAAATCAATGCTGTGCAACCCAAACTGGCACTTGGCCGGGTTGATAATAAGGCCATGTTGGCTGAGACGAGAAAAAAGGGTACGCAAGTGCGTAATGTGTTCTTTCGTGCTGTTACTGGCAATAAGGATGTCATCTAGGTAGATGAAGATGAACGGCAGATCGCGCAACACGGAATCCATGAGACGTTGGAAGGCTTGTGCTGCATTCTTCAGCCCAAATGGCATACGAAGGAACTCAAAGAGCCCGAAATGTGTGATGACGGCAGTTTTGGGGACGTCCTGAGGATGCACGGGCACTTGATGATAGCCTCGGACGAGGTCTACTTTGGAAAAGATGGAATTCCCTGCCAGATGGGCCGAAAAATCCTGAATGTGAGGAATTGGGTACCGATCCGGTGTAGTAGCCTCATTCAGGCGTCTGTAGTCGCCGCATGGTCGCCATCCGCCGCCCGGCTTAGGAACAATGTGTAATGGCAAGGACCAAGGACTATTCGAACGTCGAATAATACCCAGGCGTTCCATTGTATGGAACTCCGCCTTGGCGGCCGCGAGTTTACTAGGTTCCAGCCTTCGAGCTCTTGCATAAACGGGGGATCCTGTCGTGGTAATGTGGTGCGCCACACCGTGCCTCGCGACTGAAGAAGAAAATGTGGGCCTGGTGAGCTCAGGGAACTCACTGAGAAGATGAGAGAACTCATTTGGAGATGGGACTGCACAGGCAACTGACCAAGACATCGCGGTGCTTCGGTGGCAGGGGACCGAGCGAAAAGTGGAGGCACTGATTAGCCGGCAGTGTCGGACGTCGACGAGAAACCCGTTTGCGCAGAAGAAATCTGCCCCCAGGATGGCCTGTGAGACTTTCGCCGTGATGAACTCCCAAACAAAACGTTGGCCACCAAAACTCAACTGGACCCTACGCTTTCCGAACGTGCGAATGGCCGCACCATTGGCTGCCTCGAGGAGGGGACCTTGACCGCCGGATTGAAGATCTAGCTTCGACGCTGGTAGGATGCTGCACTGGGAGCCAGTATCACAGAGAAAACATCGCCCTGACAGGGAGTCTGTAATGTATAGGAGTTTCCCTGCGGACCCGACGGCCATCGAAACTCCGGCGCGTCCCTTAGGCCTTATTGATCTTCTCAGAAACCGCTGGTTTGAGGTAGTTTTTTTTTTGGTGAGAAACTGCAGGGCGGATGGCAATTTCTGGCCTTCGCGCCGAAACGAGCGTGGTATGCACACCAGCCTGCAGGAGGAGAAGTCGGATTCGCTCTTGTGGGGGATGGGCGCCTCGTGGCTGCACAAGATTGTTGTGAGACGGTGAATATTTTACCCGCTTCCGCGGCGAGTTCAGCACAATCCGTGATCGCGGAATTGGCCAAGGCCGTCTACTGGTTCTGGTAGTTGACAGAGAAACAGCTCACGGAACAGAAAACATTGCGATTCTGAGCCCAAAAGCATGAGCATTTGGCTCATGAGCTCTGAGGGTTTTGAGTCCCCAAGGCCGGGCATGGAGATAAGTCTGCGAGCGCGCTCCGACTTGGACAGACTGAAAATCTGCAGTAAACGTGCTTTTAAAGCTTCGTACTTGCCATCGTTCGGTGGACTCTCGAGGAGGCTGATGACCCGCGAGGCCGTGGCGCTGTTGAGGGTGGAGACCACGTAATAATAACGGGTCGAATCCGCTGCTACTCCCCGGATTGCAAATTGGGCTTCCGCCTGGAAAAACCACGCAGCCGGTTGTTGCTCCCAAAATTGCAGCAGTTTGAGGGTGACGGCGTTCGTGTCCATGATGTAACTTCAACGAAAATTGTTCGAAGAAATCGGGGTCACCAATGTAGGAACTGGGGTTCCTAGCCGAAGAATTGAGATCGACTCAGCAAATCAAAAACAATAACATTTAATGAACAAACGAAACTGTACAGGAAACTGTAGGATACAATGCAAATAGGTCTGGTCTGCTTGAAAGCCTCTCTGGAACTTGCTAGAAGGTTCCGAGCTCAACTGCTAGCAGGTTCCGAGCTCAACTGCTAGCAGGTTCCGAGCTCAACTGCTAGAAGGTCCCGAGCTCTGACGTCATGACGTCATCACGTTCTTCCCGCCATTGAGAGATCACGTGACGGACGGCATGACGTCATCACGCGGAGTACAGGAAAGAAGCCCTAGTACAGTTAACAGATACTTTAAAGGTGCAGCCCCCAGCTGTACTACATTGCTGTAAAAGGAATTATATACAATTGTCCGTAATCCTCTGGTGGTTCCGCCACAATGGCACCTTTCGTTTAGCAAGATGGGAGTCAGACTACTCCCCTGACATCTGCTGGGTCACATCAATCAACAGTAACCCAGAACCAGCATCATGCACTGTTCTTAACAACTTTCCACACAGTGAACACCGACCATCACTTGTCTAATTTGATCAAAGTCACAAATGACATCCTCTGCGACCTGTCACCATGGTGCACTATCTCTTCTCATCCTTCTCAACTTTTCTGGTGCCTTTGACACAATTGACACTACCATCTTCCTCCAACCCCTCTCCTCTGTTGTCCAGCTGAGTGAGGATTCTCTTGCTATTAACTATCCAATCAGAGCCAGAGAATTTCTTGAAATGACTTCTACTCGCCCCAGCATCATGAACTCTGGTGTCCCCCAAGGATCTATCCTTGGACCCCCCCTATTTCCCATCTACATGCTGTCCTTTGCAACATCATCCGAAGACATGATATCAAGTTCCACATAATAATAATTCAACTTTATTGTCATTGTACAATGCACAAGTACATGAACAACAAAATGTGATCTTGCAAGCTCCCATGAGTCCAGTACAAATAACATTAAACGTAAATAGCACCGTCCTGGGAGAAGCAAAGCCGCTGCGTCTGTGCGCGCCGCCATTCCATTTCCACCATTCCTCCTGTCCGACAATCTTCAGCCCAACGCCCGGGCCTGCTCACCAGCCGCCCCTCACGGGGCTCCTTCTGTGACCTTCTCACCAACCACCCCTTCTCGGGGCTCCTTCTGTGACCTTCTGCACCTGGTCTTCCCTGATGGTCACTCCTCCAGGTACTAACCAGGCCTGGCTCTGCTTAGTTTCCAAGCCTTGCCAGTGACCCAGCTCGACCTCACCATCACCTTTCTCAACCCCTCCACTGCCTTTGTGTTGTATGACTGCTTGTCCGACATCGAGTACTGGATCGATCACAATTTTCATCAATTAAATATTGGGAAGACCTAAATCATAGTCGTCGGCGCCCACCACAACTCTGCTCCCTAGCCATCTATTCCATCCCCCTCCCAGGCCACTGTCTCAGGCTGAACCAGACTTTTCGCAACCTTGGCATCCTATTTGACCCTGAGCAGAGGTTTTGACTCCATATCCTCGCCATCATAAAGAGCACTTACTTCCACCTCCATAACATCATCCGTCTCTGCTGCTGCCTCAGCTTATCTGCAGCTGAAACCCTCATCGATGCTTTAGTTAACTTTCCTGGCCAGCCTCCCATCTTCCACCATTCATAAACTTGAGCTCATCCCAACCTCTGCTGCCTGCACCAAGTCTCGCTCCTCCATCACCCATGTGCTCACTGACCTACATTGGTTCCTGGTCCAGCAATGCCTCCATTTTAAAATTCTCATCCTCCTTAAAGTTCAAATCCCTCCATGGTCTCGCCTCTCCCTATCTCTATAACCTCCTGCATTGCATAGGCATTTTGGCACTTGGGGAACTTGCACTAACAGCCACAGCTACCTCCCTTCAGATGTTTGTAATTGCAGACTCCAGTGGTTTCTTGCTGCCCATCCCAAACACCCCACCTCTCCTTTGTTACATGTGGCTCAGGAGGACCTCTAAATCCCTGTTGGAGAAATTTGTTATGTGCGGCTTGGTTGCTGCTACCCTCTTGTAAAGAATTTTTGGCCCAGCCTCTTACCTTTATCTGCTGCAGGGCTTTAATTTCAACAGCTGATCCTGCGCTCTGCCCCCAATCGGTTTTCCTCCGCACCAGCGTACGTAATCACTGACAGAAAGGAGTTGCATTTCCAGCCTGCTCAACGATATGACCCTTGAATTTTGGATAGGGCCAGTGTTGCAAGGCATTGAGGCACACACGGCCCGCCTTACTGCTCTTCCACTGGCGGATCAGACCCACTAGAGTTTTGGGGCGATTATGTCCATTGTTTCATCTGACGTCCAGTGAATCAAGGGGATAACCCAAAACTCAGTTAACACAGTACCAAGACTAAGGAACAATCACTTGTAAAGAAATGTACAACATAACACAATGTACATTTAATATGGGCACAGTTGTGTTGTTGTTATTGGCACTGAGCCATAACCACTGCACTGCTGTACAATGGTTAGTTGTCAAATTAAATACAACAGATCTGGTAATTTATGGGATGCCACCAGAAAAAATGACCATGAAAGCTACCAGATAAAAACTGAACTGGTTCACTAATGTCCTTCAGGGAAGGGAACCTGCCACCCCTTCTTAGTCTGGCCTACACATGACTCCAGTCCTGCATTATGTGGTTGACTCCTAATGCCCTTAGACTTGTCCTAGAAAACCACTCAGTTGTAAAAGGATTCATTACCTAGTGCAACTAGGGATAGATCATAAATGCAGCCTTGACAGCAATGCCCACATTTCAAGAACAAGTAAAAAAAAATTGAAATAATTTTTTTGGGTTAGAGCTGCACCCAGTTTGTCATGATTTATGTGAAAGACACAGTTCATTAACACTGCAGCTGCATTCCTAAGGGACTGAATACTTGGAGTTCTCTGTTGAATTCCCCCCTCGCCCCATGTTGATAGGACAACATGCCTGATTCTTCTCCAATTAATTTGTGTGCATTTGTTTATGAGAGTGCCCCAATCCCCAAACCGACACAATTCTTTCTTTGTTTTCTAAGATTTTAAAAAATGTAATTACTCTTTCTGGCTCTCTCTCTCTTTGAGGGGAGACATTTGTGTTATGTCTGACATTTGGTGATAGGTACTCGATTGCCTTGGCCTGAGCACATGGAGTTTGATCGTGCTGTGATCATTGTATTGTGTATAGGTATTTGATTGCTTGTGCCTGAGTGTGTGTGTGTGGCAGCCATATTAAAAGCAGCATGAACTGAACTCACTGACGGCCTCTGGATTATCTTTGCAAACGCAACATTTGGCGACAAGGATGGCTGAAATCTCTCTTCCACCACCTCCTCCCTTCCTTGCACTACCCGGTGAGCCCCCGATCCCATGGGTTCGCTGGTTACAGTCCTTTGAAACCTACCTCATTGCTCTTGGACTAGAAACTGTGAGTACGGCTCGGAAAAAGGCACTGTTATCCCATTGCTTGGGAGTGGAGGGCCAGTGTGTTCTTGGGACATTATGCACAACAGACTCAATCCAAACATATGATGAGGCTGTGGCTCTGTTAAGCACATACTTCTCTGCCCCACAAAGTGCCCTCCTGCGGCGATTCATTTTTAGACAGCGTCACCAACTCCTCGGCGAGTCAGTGCATCAATACGTGGCTAATTTGAGGGGGTTAGCTAGCTCGTGCAAGTTCGGTGCATTACAAGATGAGATGGTGCGTGATCAACTAACAGAGCACACAAACAACGTGAGAGTGCGTGAAAGACTGTTACTCGAGTCCGACGATCTGTCGTTGTCACAGGCAGTCAACATTGCCTTTCAAGTGGAGTCTGCAGCCGAATGTGCAGCGAAACTAGCACACACACCCAGTGACAGCGCCCTCGGCCCTGACAGCTCTGACACGGTAATGCTCGCGTGACAGCAGCAACGCGCACTACCGCGGCAACAGTGTGGAAACTGCGGATCTCGTTCACATGCTACCAGAGCGCAGAATTGCCCCGCGCGCGGCCAAGCCTGTCGCAATTGTGGAAAACAAAATCACTTTGCCAATGTCTGCCGCTCTGCCCCGGTTGCTACAAATGAACACTCTCAGTCCTCAAGCACTATAATTCACAATGTGAGCTCTGGGCCAGTAGTGGCTTTCAAATCATGCACAATTAACCTGAATGATGTGTGCATCCCGCTGTTGTTGGATACCGGTGCCAGCGTCTCACTGCTGAATGTGGACACATTCAAATGCTTTTTCAGATCCCTGTGCCCTCCACTACCCTTTGCAGGTATGGTAATTCGAAAATTGGACTAGTGGGCTCAGTCAACCTCACAGTACGCTATGGAACAAAAGTTTTGCCAGATTTTTGTTTTCATGTGGCACGCCAAGGAGCTAACCTGATGGGACTGGATCTTTTCACTGACCTGGGTTTTTCTCTCTTGGACACCGGCGGGTCTGCGATTCTGCACGTCACCTCACCGTGGCGCCAAACATGGCCAGCACTCTTCGAGGGTCTGGGCTGCCTGACTGCCTTCACCCACCAGCCCATGGTTGACTCCACCGTTACCCCTGTCATTCAGCCACTGCGCCGCATCCCGCTTGCTCTCCGTGACGGGGTCACAGCTGAACTAAAGCAGCTACTGGAAGCCGGCATCATCGAACCAGTTGATGCCTCCCCATGGGTCTCCAACCTGGTGGTCGCAATGAAAAAGTCAGGTGGTCTATGCGTCTGTGTCGATCTTCGAGCAGTGAATAAGGCTGTAATCCCTGACAAGTATCCACTGCCCACGTCAGAGGAACTCACAGCGCAGTTCTATGGTTCCATCCTGTACTCGAAACTGGACCTTCGACAGGGCTATCTACAGGTTCCCCTCCACCCCAGCAGCAGGGACCTCACTGCTTTTGTGACACATGCTGGCGTCTTTCGGTACACCAGGATGCCATTTGGACTTAGCTCTGCACCCAGCTGCTTCCAAAAGGTGATGGCCTCTGTGCTCGCGGGCATTCCTGGGGTGGCCATCTACCTGGATGACATCGTTGTGCATGGGCCCTCGACCTCCACTCACGACGAACGCCTTCACAGAGTTTTCACAGCTCTAGCAAAACACATGCTCACACTGAATGGCGAAAAGTGTGTCTTTGCTGTTTCAGAGATCGAATTTGTGGGGTTTCGGTTGTTGGCTGACGGTATATCCCCACTCCAGTCAAACGTGGATGCCATTCACAGCATCCCAGAACCCAGCTCTGCAGCACAGGTTGCCTCCTTCCTTGGCATGACTGGGTACTACCTGAAGTTTTTGCCCCAGTACTCAGCCACCACAGCCCCACTGCGCCAGCTCCTGTGAAAGGATGAGCTCTGGGTGTGGTCACAAGCCTGTACGGAAGCTGTTCGCCTCCTCAAATCGCAGCTCACGTCGCCTCCAGTGTTGGCTCACTTTGACGTCGCCAGCCCCACCCTCGTCATCTGCGACGCGTCCGCTGCAGCTGTGGGGGCGGTGTTATCGCAGATACAGAATGGAGTGGAGAAACCAATCGCCTTTGCCTCCCGAGCCCTTAGCCCCGCCGAACAGAAGTACTCAGTAGGCGAGCGTGAGGCGCTGGCGTGCGTCTGGGCATGTGAGCGGTGGCACCTGTACACGTATGGCCATGCCTTCACCCTACGAACCGATCACCAGGCTCTCACCGCCCTGCTGTCGATATCCGGCATGGGCCACAGACCACTGCGTCTACACCGCTGGTCTGACCGCCTCCGCCAATACAATTTCAGTCTCCAGTTCACACCAGGACGTGACAATGTTGTTGCAGATCTGCTCTCCTGCACTTTCTCTGCCCCAGCCCCACTTGTCGGGTCTGAACAAGTGGAACAGGATATCGTCCAGATGCTGCACACGCCTCTCCAAACCACAGTCTCTCTCCAGGAGCTCAAAGAGGCCTCTGAACAGGATCCGGCCCTCTCCCAGCTGTGCACCTTCATCAGAGATGGCTGGCCTCACAAGGTGCCTGAGGAACTGTCTGCCTACTCCAGAGTTAAAGAGGAGCTCTCCTGCTGGAATGACGCCTGTGTTGCACGTGGGCTCTGCACTGTGGTCCCAAGTGCCCTTCGTGCGCGTGTTTTATCCATGGCGCATGAGGGCCACTTGGGCATAGTGAAGCTCAAACAACGATGCCGAGACCTAGTGTGGTGGCCGGGTATCGACAGGGAAATCGAGGCCCTGGTCAAGGACTGTGCAGCCTGCCTTGTAAGTGGCAAGACTGGCCACCAAGCTCCCCCACCCCTGCAACCCCTTGCCTGGCCCTCTCAGCCCTGGGAGCACCTGCAGCTGGACGTCTGCGGGGAGATCCATGGTGTCCCCCACCATCAACGGTTCCTAGTGGTGACCTATGACCTGCACTCAAAATGGCCAGAGGTCACTGCCGTGGGCTCCGTCACCTCTCGGGTCATCATTGATATCCTTGAGTCCCTCTTCTCCCGCTGGGGGCATCCAAAGGCCATCACCACAGACAATGGCCCCCAAATGGTCTCTTCGGAACTCTCCTCTTACCTTGAGAGCAAGGGCATCCGTCACATTCGCACAGCGTACTACCACCCCGAGTCAAATGGGGGGGTGGAGTGTTTTAACCAGACACTGAAAAATGGCCTCAGAGCACACCTATCCCAGGGGTGTGCGTTTGACAAGGCCCTCCTCCACACACTGCTGCACTACAGAGCCTCCCAGCATTCCACTACAGGGGTCTCACCCGCATCCCTCATGCTAGGCCGTGAGCTCATGCTGCCCCTTGGCAGGCTCCGCCCCTCGCTAGCTCAGAGCCCTGTTCCACCGGCTCAAGCCACAGTCGCTAGACAGCAGGAGAAGATGAAACTCCGCTTCGACCAGTCGAAGAGGGCCAAGGCGCCCAACATCTCAGTCTCTGATTGGGTCAGAGTCTGCAGGCCTCACCGCAATAATAAGATGGCGTCATTCTGGTCCTCCCCTCTCCAAATCAGCCGCCAACTTGGACCAGCCACTTTCTGCCTCACTGACGGCTCTCGGTGGCATGCCAGCCGCCTTCGGAAGGTGCCAGCACCCCCTGATGCGGGATTATACATACCTAACCCCCAAGCCTTGTTGTGTCTGTGTGTCCCAGTTATGTTTAGGATCAATCACTGGACACAGACAACAAGAATAACTTTTAACAGGTCTTTACTATTCGGAGGTCAGGGCTGAACTGCCCAGCAAATCCCTACACAACACTTATATACCGGTGTGGTCACCACCGGTATTACAGTATTACAGTACACAGCAGCCAAGAGAAAGTAGTACATCTCTTAAGGTAGTTCTCTTAAGGTGGAACAGGTTACATACACCACAATCCTCCCTTTTTAGCTTAACAGTTATATCCCCATTTAACATAACATAATAACATATATATATATATACAACTTCATGCAACACAGTTCAAAGATTCAGTCTCTGAGGAGGCCTCCTGATTCGAGTTGGATAACGCCTTTCAGGGGTCTCTGATTCTCGTTGCTGGGGTGACTCATCTAGTTGGTCTCTTATGGATTGGACATCATCATCAGGTACATTCACTTCTGAGGTAGATGCTTCAGGTTCACTAACTTCTTCCACGGTTGTCTCTGCCGTAACCATGGGTTCGACCCTTGTTCTCGATTCTACCAGTTGGTCAGCATGACGCCGTATTACATTTTCACCAATATCTACCGTGTACATCAGGGGTCCTTGTCTGGCCCGAATTGTTCCAGATTGCCATTTCTCGTTTTTATAGCCCCGGGCTAACCTATTTCGAAGCTCCGAGTGGTCTTGTTATTTATATGCTGGAACTGTTTGTTTTCAACTTCCCTCCGCACATTTGGTTTTAACAAGTCCAACCTGGACCGCAACCTCCTGTTATAGAACATCATGGCAGGACTTTGGTTTGTCACTGCATGAGTGGCATTTCGATATGCCAGTAGGAATTTGTCCACCTTGTGTTGTAGTGGAATCTGATCTTCGCTCATGGCCTTTATTGCTTTTTTAAACGTTTGTACAAATCTCTCGGCCAACCCGTTTGTAGCCGGATGATATGGGGCAGAGGTATAATGTTTCACCCCATTCTTCTTCATGAATTTCTGGAATTCTTCTGACACGAACTGCGGTCCGTTGTCTGAACATATTTGTTCTGGCAATCCATTTCTTGCAAATATCGTTCTTAGCACCGCGATCGTCTTTTCCGAGGTGGTGGTAGTCATCTTAATCACTTCTGGCCATTTAGAATGTGCGTCCACCGCAATTAAAAACATGGAGTCCATGAATGGACCAGCAAAGTCAATATGTACACGTTGCCATGGGGTTGAAGGCCATTCCCATGGATGCAGCGGTGCAATCGGAGGTGCATTTTGCACTTTTTGGCACCCTGAGCAGCTTTTCGTCAGATCCTCTATCTGTTGGTCGATACCCGGCCACCACACATAAGCCCAAGCAAGGCTTTTCATCTTGACTCCCCCCAGATGACCTTCATGCAGTTCCTTTAGAACTCTCTCTCTTAACTTAGGAGGAATAATCACCCTTGTTCCATACATCAATGTTCCTTGACAGACGGACAGCTGTTCTCGTCTTGCTGAGAATGCCGGTAACAGTGGATCACCATGTGCTGGCCATCCCTTCACTGTCACTTCATAGACCCGGGACAGTGTCGGGTCATTCCTGGTTTCTCTTTCAATACTTGCATTGGTGACTGGTAAACATTCGATGATGGTCGAGTGAAATAACTCAACAGGGTCAACCGTCGGTGCCTCCTCCTCTGTAGGTAGTGGCAGGCGCGACAGCCCATCAGCATTACCATGCTGCTTTGTACCTTTGAATTCAATCTGATATTGATGTGCCCCTAGGAAAAGGGACCATCTCTGGAGTCTCTGTGCTGTCATCACCGAAACACCCTTCTTAGGGTTAAAAATGGATACCAACGGCTGGTGGTCTGTCAGAAGCGTGAACTTTTGGCCCTGCAGGTAATGATTAAACTTCTTTACTCCCCACACAAGGCTGAGAGCCTCCCTATCTATCTGAGCATAGTTGCGCTCAGCGGAGGTCAATGATCTGGATGCGAACGCAACTGGCCTCTCCTGGCCATTTGGAAACTTGTGTGAGAGTACTGCCCCAATACCATATGGAGAAGCATCACAAGCCAAATGAATAGGCAGCGTTGGGTTGAAGTGAGCCAACACTTCCTCTGAGGTGATCAATGCCTTGCTTTTGCGAAAGGCCCTCTTACAGTCCTCGCTCCACTTCCATGGTACTCCCTTCTGCAAAAGAGCGTTCAGCGGGTGCAGCACCGTGGATAAATTTGGCAGAAACTTATGGTAATAGTTAATCAACCCTAGGAATGACCTCAACTGGGATACATTATCCGGAGCGGGAGCCTTCACAACAGCTTCAATCTTGTCAGGAGACTTATGAAGCCCCTCCTGGTCAATGACATGACCACAGTACGAGATCCTCTTCTGAAAGAACTCACATTTCTGGCGATTAACTCGAAGTCCATATTCTTTCAATCTGTTGAGCACCAGTTCCAAATTTGCAAGGTGTTCCTCGTCATCATCTCCTGTAATCAGAATATCGTCCAGGTAACATTGTGTGCCTGGAATTCCCTGTAATACCTGCTCCATGGCCCTCTGCCAAATTGCTGGCGCCGATGCCACTCCAAAAACCAGTCTATTATACCGGTACAAGCCTCTATGCATGTTGATCGTGAGATACTGGCGTGACTCTTCCTCAACTTCCATCTGTAAGTATGCCTGCGCCAGGTCTATCTTGGTGAAGTGTTTCCCGCCAGACAATGAAGCGAAGATATCCTCAATCCGCGGAAGCGGATACTGCACCGTGTGAAGCACCGGATTAACAGTGACCTTGAAATCTCCACAGATGCGAACCTTCCCCGGTTCCCCCGGCTTGTTGCTCGATGAACGCTTCATGATGGGAACAATGGGCGTGGCCCACTCACTCCAGTCTACCTTAGACAGTACTCCTGAACATTCTAGCCCTTCCAGCTCAGCTTCCACAGCAGGTCGTATCGCATAAGGTACCGGTCTGGCTTTGAAAAATTTCGGGTTTGCATGTTCTTCAACCTTGATGTTTGCTGTAATTCCTCTCAGTGTTCCCAGTCCCTGTTGAAACACCTCTTTAGCATCGTCCAATATTCTGGACAATCGTTTAGGTTTGACATCTTTTTCACCGGAATCTACCGTTAGTGCTTTTAAGGAATGCCAGTCCATATTTATTTTCCTAATCCACTCCCGTCCCAGTAGTGGTGGACCTCCCTCAGGTAGCACATATAAGTCCATTCCTCGGCTTTCTTTGCCCTTGTGGACCACCTTTACCTCTATCTTCCCGATGGGGTATACTCTTTGCCCCGTGTATGTTTTCAATACCATCTCCGTATCCCGTAGGGGAATATGTGGGAATAACCTTTTGTAATCTTGCTTATTCATGACCGTCAATGCCGATCCAGTGTCCAATTCCATCTTCACTTGGACTCCTGGTATCTGAAGTGTGACCCAAATTGTTTGGAGGTCTGCTTCCTTACCAACATTGTGTACTCTTAGACTACCCAGTTCATTACTGCTGGAGTCTGAATCTGACTTCTGTTCATTCGAACTGTTCTCTGTCACCTTGTGTACCTTTCTGTACTTTTCCTGCGGTGACTTTTTGTTGCTGGTCTTCTTTCCTGACCGGCATACTTTAGCTATGTGACCAAGCCTGCCACATTTTCTGCATTCCTGATTTTTGAACCAGCACTGGTTCTGATCGTGCGTTGTCTTTCCACAACGATAACATTTTACTGTACCCAAGACCATTTGATTGGTGCTGAGTTCCGGTGACCGTAGCTGCATTTCCGCCGTGCCTCTCACTGCGGCTTCTTGCGATGCTGCAATAGTGACAGCTTTATCAAGCGTAAGATCATTCTCCTCAAGCAGTCGCTTTTGTGTTCCTTCTTTTAACAATCCACACACAAATTTATCTCTCAGCGCATCTGCTAGTCCTGTTCCAAACTGACAGTACTTCGATAGCTTACGCAGTTCAATTAAAAATTCAGCGTTGCTTTCGTCTTTCAGCTGCGTTCTTCTGTAAAATTTAAATCGTTCCGCTATCAGGACAGTAACAATATTCGCGAAAGTCTGATCCGCCAGTTTATTTGGTGATAGAAGGTGCTTCAATAGCCCATAATTCTTCGCACCCATTGAGCTTAATAAGGTTAGTGCTTTCTCATCATCTGGTACCTTATTTGCTTTACAATAAACTTCCATGCGTTCTATATACGTGGTCCAATCTTCAATATCACTATCAAAGGTATTAATGCTCCCATGTTTAGGCATCCTTGCAAGTTTTTTAATTTTTCTTTTCCTCAAAATGGCGGCTTCCCGCGCTTGTCTTCTTCCCCCGCCTACTAAAATGGCGGCTTCACGCGCTTGCCGGTCTTTCCCGCGCTCGTCTTCTTCCCCCGCCGACTACAATGGCGGATTCCCGCGTTTGCCTTCTTCCCCCGCTGGCTGCAATGGCGATTGCCGTGCTGCTGCCGTTCTCGCCTCCCCAGCGGTTCTCAATTCCCCGACGCTGCTTTGCCTCGCAGCCCCACTTGCAGCCCGGTCCTTTACACCGGCTGCGTTTGATTTCTCCGCGGCTCTCGTGCCTTAAGCTGCCCCAGTCGCTGCGCCTCTCGGCCTCGATTGCAGCGCGGCCCATTTTACCGGCCGTGGTCGAGTTCTCCGCCCTTATTCCTCCGTTTTCCCTCCCCTACTCCACAGCCAACGCGGCCGACTTTCTGCTCGTGTCGCTGATCGGCTTACCCACCACCGTGGTAGAAGGGATGATCACTGCCTGTCGCTGATGGAGGGCTTCGTGGTCAGAATTTTCCTTTTTAACCCGGGTTCTCGATGCCTCCCGTGTGATGGTGCTCAGCAGGATGATGAGGGCGGATGCCTCTTCTCGACGCCCGTTCTGAGGACGAAGCTGCCTTGGATGTAAAACTGCCGCAGGGTAAGATCGGACTCGTCGCCACTGTTGTGTCTGTGTGTCCCAGTTATGTTTAGGATCAATCACTGGACACAGACAACAAGAATAACTTTTAACAGGTCTTTACTATTCGGAGGTCAGGGCTGAACTGCCCAGCAAATCCCTACACAACACTTATATACCGGTGTGGTCACCACCGGTATTACAGTATTACAGTATACAGCAGCCAAGAGAAAGTAGTACATCTCTTAAGGTAGTTCTCTTAAGGTGGAACAGGTTACATACACCACAAGCCTTACCCCCAGAGTGGAGGGATGCATATGTGGCTCAGCCAGCCAACCCTCAAGCAGATGTTGTGCCTCAGCCTGCTCCTCACCAGTCCACAGCTCGGCCTGTTCGTACACGTTCTTGCCCTGGCCACCTACAGGACTTTGTCACTACATTTCATGTTTGAAATTCTGTGAGAGGGGAGGAAATGTTATGTCTGACATTTGGTGATAGGTACTCGATTGCCTTGGCCTGAGCACATGGAGTTTGATAGTGCTGTGATCATTGTATTGTGTATAGGTATTCGATTGCTTGTGCCTGAGTGTGTGTGTGTGGCAGCCATATTAAAAGCAGCATGAACTGAACTCACTGACGGTCTCTGGATTATCTTTGCAAACGCAACAATTTGATCCACACCTCGTGCCTCCCTGCTCTGGCACAGCAGAGCATGAGAACTCTGATTGTGGAGTCTTGCAGTTGTGAGTTCAATTCTGACTGCCAGGAATACATTTCCAAAACAGAAGAAAGTATGGCAGTCAAATTACGCAGAAACACAGCTTCGACGCACCTTAAGTCAACATAGTACAAAGCACACCTTAAGTTGTAAAGTTTTAATTTTATTTCTCCCTTCCCTGTCTTTCTGATGCCACATGCCATTCCAGTCAAAAGGACAGGCTGTCATCATTCTAAACTGACATATTGGGGTAATTTTAACATTTATTGCCTGGCAAAAAATGGGTGATAATGAATTGGCAACCCATTTTTAACCTCGCCCGATTTTCTTTTCCATCAATGGGGGCAGTAGGTAGTTATCAGCAGGAGGTTTCCTTGACCTTGTTTGACCTGAAGCCATGAGAGTTCATGGGATCTGCCGTCAATGTTGACGGCCACTTTCATCTGACTGTGGGACACGACATACCCAGGAATGGTGATGGTCCGGGATGGTGGCTGATAGATTTGATTCTGTGAGTACGATTACATCAGGCTAATGGCCCAGTAATTCCTGTCACAGCGCGTGAGTAAGGACGGGGTACTCACGTGTGTGCCCGGAGGAATTGCCGGTTTTCAGCATGCACAGCGCATGCGCTGAAAACCGGCATTTCCTGTCCTCTGACCCAAGGGGTTAAGAGGCTGAACGCGCGCGACTGCACAGGCAGTGCGTGCGCAGTGAAATTCCTTTTTTTTTTCAGAGTTGCCCGAGTGTAAAGGCCTCCAGTTTTTACGCGTGGAAAAACCAGACGTAAGTACTTAGTTTTACAGGTAAGTGGGCTTTTAGTACAATGTAGAATTTTTTTTCCCACAGGTTTGTTATTTTTAAAGAATTTACAGTAAGGTAAGTTTAGTTTTAGACCCTATTTTTAAAAAATTTATTTTTTACAAAAAATTGATTAATTGTTTAAAACATTTTTAAAAACTTATTTACAGTTAATATAATCAGTGGGATGTTTTTAAAAATTTTATTTAAAGTTAAAGTAGTGTTTTGGCAGCCCATACTTTTCATGAGTTTGACAGCTCTTACTGTCAAACTCATGAATGAGTTTCCCCTCTCCTGATTGGCTGCACAGTGCTCACCTGATCCCAGCCGGCACATCGCACTAACTACGCCGCTGGATCAGGTAAGCACATCGCGCCGACATCTGAACCGGGCCAGTGACAGGAAGTGCGAGCAGGCCCGGGCTTCAGATGTCGGCGCGCAGGGTGAGTGCAGATCGGGGGCTTGCACGCGCGGCAAGCTCCCGATCCTAATTTCAGGGCCATTGTTTGACTAGTCTGTGGGGCAGTTCTCCCAACTTGAGCACCCCAGGTATGAAATTCTTTTCTGTGCTATTTAATGGCAGGGCCAGTGCTGCTGATGACAGGTAGGTGGAAGTCTCACCTCCAGGCCGAACACTGACATAAATGGGCCAGGCAATTTTTTGAAGACAATATCATTTAGCAATATTACTTGTTTTTGTGATTTACTGCTTGAAAAGGTTGCAATTTCCCTGACTTTTCCTCTAGCAGTGTGAGAGAGAGAGGGAGCGGGGAGGGGGGGGGGGGGAGAAAAGTGAGCCAGTAAATTCTGCATTAGGGAGTGGCTATCCCAGTTTCTTTGCTTGTGAAGCTGGTTGAACTTCACTACAAAGAATAATGCATTTTCTACAGTTTGAAAACAAGAATGATAAGGGACATTTATTTGCAAAGTTCAGGCCAGCACTATTATTTTGATGTCTTTAACATAGATAGGTAAAATAGATAAGGGAGAGCCAGTGGATGTGGTGTATTTGGACTTTCAGAAGGCTTTCAATAAGGTCCCACACAAGAGATTAGCGTGCAAAATTAAGGCACATGGGATTGGGGGCAAGGTATTGACTTGGATAGAGAACTGGTTGGCGGACAGAAAGCAAAGAGTTGGAATAAACAGGTCGTTTTCCGAGTGGCAGGCAGTGACTAGTGGGGTACCGCAAGGATCGGTCCTAGGACCCCAGCTGTTCACAATATATATTAATGATCTGGACGAGGGAATTGGATGTAATATCTCCAAATTTGCAGACGACACAAAGCTGGGCGGGAGGGTAAGCTGCGAGGAGGATGTCGGGAAACTCCAGTACGATTTGGACAGGTTGGGTGATTGGGCAGAAACATGGCAAATGCACTATAATGTGGATAAATGTGAGGTTATCCACTTTGGTGGCAAAAACAGGAAGGCAGATTATTATTTGAATGGCAATAGATTGGGAGAAGGGGAAGTGCAAAGAGACCTGGGGGTCCTTGTGCACCAGTCGCTGAAGGTAAGCATGCAGGTGCAGCAGGCGGTTAAGAAGGCAAATGGTATGTTGGCCTTCGTAGCAAGAGGGTTCGAGTACAGGAACAAGGATGTCTTGCTGCAGTTGTACAGGGCCTTGGTGAGACCGCACCTTGAGTATTGTGTGCAGTTTTGGTCACCTTACCTGAGGAAGGACGTTCTTGCCATGGAGGGAGTGCAGCGAAGATTCACCAGGCTGATACCTGGGATGGCAGGAATGACGTATGAGGAGAGATTGTGTCGATTGGGCTTATACTCACTGGAGTTTAGAAGATTGAGAGGGGATCTCATCGAAACCTATAAAATTCTGTCAGGTCTGGACAGACTAGATGCAGGAAGGATGTTTCTGATGGCCGGGGAGGCCAGAACCAGGGGTCATAGTCTAAGGATAAGGGGTAAGCCATTTAGGACTGAAATGAGGAGGAATTTCTTCACCCAGAGAGTGGTGAACCTGTGGAATTCTCTGCCACAGAGGGCGGTGGAGGCCAGTTCATTAAATATATTCAAGAAAGAGTTGGATATGTTTCTTGAGGCTAAAGGGATCAAGGGATATGGGGAAAAGGCAGGGACAGGGTACTGAATTTGGATGATCAGCTGTGATCACATTGAATGGCGGAGCAGGCTCGAAGGGCCGAATGGCCTACTCCTGCTCCTATCTTCTATGTTTCTATGATAGGACAAAATATCAAATAATGCATTATTTAGCAAAATTGTGATTTCTATAAAATGATTTAGCAGGGTAGGGCATTTCAATGTAAAATACCAGCAATCTGAAGGTTAGTCATACTTTCTCTTTCAAAACTTTGCATGACTGAACAGTTGATGTAGTGCTTTAATGTGCAATTATATGAGAACATTAAGGAGTAAACAAAAAAGTACTGACTAAGGATAATTTTTAGGTCTCACTGGAAATCAATGAACTATCTCCATTTTCTCACGGATAATTAAGAAACACCCCCTCAGAGCGACAATACTTAAGGAGGCACAGGAACTAACTCAGAGAATAGGAGCAGGAAAACAGATTGTGCAGCCTTTTTGTCTTGCAGTATGAAAACAGGTAAATAACTGTAACTATGTTTTTACAGTAACTCTAATGTATTACTGAATATATCTAGAATTAGTAATGTAATAAATAAGCATAATCTTGTAAAATAAGCAGAAGGACAACCAACTAAATACTTAAGGAGATGCACCAAAAAATGCTTCATTTAAATCATGGTTTGCATATTGTCAATGTAGGTAAATCAATTTTACGATTAGAAAAAAGAAAGACTTGCATTTATATACAGGAAACTTTCTGGTATCCGGCATGGACGGGACCGAGCTGGTGCCGGTCCATCAACAATGCCGGAGAACCGAGCGCTATAGTTAAAAGATACGGAGCTTCTGAGCTCCGTCTAAAGCAACAAACCCTGTTGCTTAGCAACAGCTTCAAAACAATCGGCTCAGCTTGCAAGCGTCTCTGTAGCTTAGCAACAGCTTCAGCTAGACGCTTGCACAGCCACAAATGAGTAAAAAAAATAACTAAAAGTAAAAAAAGTTATCTGAACCGACTCCTGAATTTTGCCGGTGGATAGAGCATTCCGATTATTTAGTGGCCGGTTAATCGAAAGTTTCCTGTAGCACCTTCCACGACCTCAGGATGTCCCTAAAGTGTAGTCAATGATGTAATGCAGGAAAGGAAGGTAATATTGTTGATAATGGTGCACTGAACACTGGGATATTTAACTAAGTCTCGGTTACTACTTTTCATCTTTCCTTCAGATATATAGAAAAACTACACAGGCCTAGACAATCCAGCTTACCCTATTGTGCCCTTCTGGCACAGCAGAGGGTCTTCTTTTTAAAAAAAAATAATTCACTGGCTATGAATCATCGCTGGTAAGGCCAGCATTTATTGCCCATCCCTAATTGCCCTTGAGAAGGTGGTGGTGAGCCACCTTATACAACTGAGTGGCTTTCAGAGGGCAGTTAAGAGTCAACCATATTGCTGTTGTCTGGAGTTACATATAGGCCAGACCAGGTAAGGATGGCAGATTTCCTTCCCTAAAGGACATTAGTGAACCAGAAGGGTTTTTAACAACCATCTGGTAGTGTCACCGTCACCATTACTGGTGCTAGTTTTTTTATTCCAGCTGCCAGGGTGGGACGTGTTGTTTGGCATTTGTAGCAATTTTAATTACACAGAATCAATATGCTCCATTGTTAGATAACACATACTGTAACACATATATGGAGAGGATAACTGTTTCCTGAATGATCAAAGTTTGTTTAATTTGGAAGTGTGATAAGTATAATTTGTGGATCAATTTCTAGTTATTAATGCCAGCATTCAGCACTCCTAAATGAAGCATAGTGCGGCTAGATAGAAAATAATCCTCCCTTTACCCTACAATATGCCTCAGCTCCAATCTCTGATGAGCAACCCTGTACCACTCTGAATTTTTGCCCACGACACCAACCATTCTTTTGGCCGCTTTCAATTAGAATGTAAAAAAAAAGACTTGCATTTGCACAGCGCCTTTCATGACCTCAGGACATTCCAAAGCGCTTTACAGCCAATGAAGTACTTTTGGAGTGTAGTCACTGTTGTAATGTAGGAAACACGGCAGCCAATTTGCACACAGCAAGCTCCCACAAATAGCAATGTGATAATGACCAAATAACCTGTTTTAGTGGTGTTGGTTGAGGGATAAATATTGGCCAGGACACCAGGAATAACTCCCCTGCTCTTCCTCGAAATAGCGCCATGGGATCTTTTACGTCCGCCTGAGAGAGCAGACGGGGCCTCGGTTTAACGTCTCATCTGAATGACGGCACCTCCGACAGTGCAGCACTCCCTCAATACTGCACTGGAGTGTCCGTCTAGATTTTTGTGCTTTAATACCAGAATTTCTGCTGAATTGTAGATAGTTTTGTGGCATTGGCCCAGTACCCACAAGATGGTAGGTTGAGATTGTATTTTATTTACAGCTGGGAGAGAGGGCAGAAGACTGGGCTGATTTTAAACCAGGAGCCTAAATGTGAAAGGAGATATTTTTCTCCCTAATAACTTCTTGTTCCTAAAGATAGGGAAGGAAAGAAAGGAGGTGGCGTGGCAGAATTGGTTAAGGAGAACGTTACAGTGCTGGAGAGAGAAGATGTCCTGGAGGGGTCAAGGACAGAATCTATTTGATTAGAGTTGAGAAACAATAGAGGTGCCATTACACTACTAGGTGTATTCTATAGGCCGTCAACTAGCGGGAAAGATATGGAGGAACAAATTTGCAGGGAAATTACTGAGAGGTGCAAGAACTACGGGGGGGAAAAGTTGTTTGATTTGCGCCTCCCGTTAGAGCCCTAAGAGGGCGCTAACGGGGCGCAAAGCAACTAGCGCCCCAGTGCAGCGCCGGTAATGCCTCCCACAAAATTCAGTGGGTGGTTAGCGGCGGCAGTATCCGTTAGTGCCCTGTGGCACTGCGCCTCCAGAGATGATGTCATCACCGTGCACAGCGCCCCGCTCGTGCCCTGGCCGCGATCTTCGGTAGCGCCCCCTGACTTACCGCTGGACGCTATGTCCGACAGGGTCAGGGGGGCCTACCTGCGTCTGGGATGGCGCGAATTAAAGGGGAGGTGCTGGGCAGCCATTTTTGTTGCTGGCCGCCTGCCAGCACCTGCCCACCGTTGCTGTCCCTGGCCTCCTGTGAAACCCCCCCGCGGGGTGCCAGCTGCACTCTGTGAGCCCGGCACTCCTCTTGAGTGCCGGGCTCTTTTGCTGGCACTCCAATCCCCGGTGGCCCAGCTGAGCCCCGGGTCACGCTGCGCTAGGCCCCTCCCCTTTAATAAGTTGTGGCACTGCTACACATAGCGTCGTGACATTCACTCGCAGCGCTGCAAGAGGGAGGCAGGGCGCTTCCAGTAGCGACCTGCCTTCCTCTTGGGGCACTACCAGTGGATTTCGGACGCAGGCACTAACTTTTTCGGAATGCTAAAAGTAGCGCCCCAAAGGGGCGCAACCCAATTTTGCCCCCATGGAGTAGTGATAATGGGGGACTTCAATTATCCTAATATAGACTGGGATAGTAATAGTGTAAAGGGCAGAGAGGGGGTAGAATTTCTGAAGTGTGTTCAGGAGAACTTTCTTGATCAGTACGTTTCCAGCCCAATGAGGAAGGAGGCATTGCTGGATCTGGTTCTGGGGAATGAGGTGGGTCAAGTGGACCAAGTGTCAGTAGGGGAACATTTAGGGAACAGTGATCATAGTATCATAAGGATTAGATTAGATATGGAAAAGGACAGGGAGCAATCTAGACTAAAAATACTTAATTGGAGGAAGGCAAATTTCAGTGGTTTGATCTGGCCTGGGTAAATTGGCATCAAAGATTGGCAGGCAAAACTGTAATTGAACAATGGGCTGCCTTTAAAGAGGAGATGGTTCGGGTACAGTCGAGGTACATTCTCACGAGGGGGAAAGGTAGGGCAACTAAAGCCAGAGCTCCCTGGATGATGAAAGAGTTAGAGAGTAAGATGCAGCAGAAAAAGGGGGTGTATGACAGATGTCAGGTTGAGAATACAAGTGAGAATATAGAAAGTTCAGAGAGGAAGTGAAAAAGAAAATAAGAGGGGCAAGTAGAGAGCATAAGAATAGATTGGCAGCTAATATAAAAGGGAATTCAAAAGTCTTCGATAGGCATATAAATAATAAACGGGTAGTAAGAGGAGGGGTGAGGCTGATTAGGGACCAAAAAGGAGACTTACGCTTTGAGGCAGAGGGCATGGCTGAGATATTAAATGAGTATTTTGCATCTGTCTTCGTCAAGGAAGAAGATGCTGCCAAAGTCATAGTGAAAGAGGAGGTAGTGGAGATACTGGATGAGATAAAAATTGATAAAGAGGAGGTACTAGAAAAGGCTGGCTGCACTTAAAGCTGATATGTCACCAGGATCGGATGGGATGCATCCTAAGATGCTGAGGGAAGTTAAGGAGGAAATCGTGGAGGTACTGGCTATAATCTTCCAATCCTCCTTGGATATGGGGGTGGTGCCAGAGGACTGGAGAATTGCAAATGTTGCACCCTTGTTCAAAAATAGGTGTAAGGATAAACCCAACAACTACAGTTTAACCCGGGGAAGCTTTTGGAAACGATAATCAGGGACAAAATTAACAGTCACTTGGACAAGTGTGGATTAATTAAGGAAAGCCAGCATGGATTTGTTAAAGGCAAATCGTGTTTAACTAACTTGATCGAGTTTTTTGATGAGGTAACAGAGAGGGCTGATGAGGGCAGTGCAGTTGACGTGGTGTAAATGGACTTCCAAAAGGCTTTTGATACAGTGCCACATAATAGGCTTGCCAGCAAATTTGAAGCCCATGGAATAAAAGGGACAGTGGCAGCATGGAATCAAAATTGGCTAAGTGACAGGAAACAGAGAGTGGAGGTTTTTCAGACTGGAGGAATGTATACAGTGGTGTTCCCCAGGAGTTGGTACTAGGACCACTACTTTTCTTGATATATATAAATGACCTGGACTTGGGTATACAGGGCACAATTTCAAAATTTGCTGATGACACAAAATGTGGAAGTATAGTTCTACACTTTTGGCACTGCACTTCAGGAAGGATGTGAAGGCCTTAGAGAGGGTGCAGAAAAGATTTACGAGAATGATTCTAGGGATGAGGGAATTCAGTTACGTGGATGGACTAGAGAAGCTGGGGTTGTTCTCCTTAGAGCAGAGAAGATTGAGTGGAGATTTGTTAGAGGTGCTCTGTAATGTATGTACCTTTAAGGGGGGAACTACTTTTTACAGCTCATGTATACTGTAGTACCGGCAGTGACCACACCTGTATATAACGCTGAGTAGTAATCTGTACAGTTCAGTTGCAGTCTGAGCCACATTGAGTAAACACCTATTGTACCGTTCTCCGCAGTCTGTGTCTTCTTATACACGGACGTAACATTGGCGACGAGGCAGGTTCGAACCTACCTGCAACTCTGCATCACCTCCCGGGGATTCATTCTTGGAGATCAGTGGATTGGAGATCAAGGCCAGGGACTCGGGTGTCGGCCACGGGCAACCGCCCAGTCATCCAGCAGAGACTCGAGAATTGCGGGGGAGGCTGTTGAGAGCCAGGCTTGGCTTTCCAGTCGAGGTGGTCCAGCGAAACGGGCTGGCAACAGGTAGTGCGCAGACCCTTCCCGGACAGCGGCGGGCTAGAGCCCTAACGAGCGGCACAGCAAAGGGCCGAGCAGCGTCGACGGGGGAGAGAGAGAGAGGGCAGAGCGCACAGGGCGCAGCCGGTGTTCAGGGGCCGAGCAGCGTCGGAGAGAGGGAGAGAGAGACGCGCAGAAATCCACGAGGCGCCGCCATTGCCACGAGGACCGCCGAGAGCGGCGTTGGCAGCAGCGCAGGAGAAGCGCGCGAAACCTACAGGGCGCCACCATTGCCACGAGAACCGCCGGGAGCGGCATTGGCAGCAGCGGGGGAGGAAGGAAAGCGCGGGAGACGCCATTTTAAGCCATTGGGAGACGCCATTTTAAACCACACCCAAAATGCCGAAGAGTGGCAGTATCACCGCATTTGACAATGAAGTCGAAGATTGGACTACATATGTCGAACGAATAGAGGTGTACTGCAAGGCAAATGGGGTGTCAGATGACAAGAAAGCGTCGGTATTGTTAAATTTAATGGGTGCAAAGACGTATGGTTTATTACGAAATCTAGTAACCCCAACGAAGCCAATGGAAAAGAGTTTTGAAGACATAGTAACGATACTAAAGGAACATTTAAACCCCACACCGCTGCTGATAGCAGAAAGATTCAAGTTTCAAAAACGGAACCAGCATAAGGATGAAAGCAATGCTGATTATTTAACAGAACTGCGCAAACTATCGAAACACTGCCAGTTTGGAGCGGGACTGACAGATGCCTTAAGGGACAAGTTTGTGTGTGGGCTTCAAAGTGAAGGAACCCAGAAACGGCTTTTATCTGAAAAGGACCTTACGCTAGAAAAGGCTTTCAGCATTGCGGTATCATATGAAGCAGCAGCACGGGGCGCTGCAGAGATACAACAGAGACCGCAAGAATATGGCACAAACGAAATGTCATATGGAACAGAGAAGTGCTGTTGCTGTGGCAGAACAACACACGACCAGAATGATTGCTGGTTCAAAGACAAAGTGTGCAGACAGTGTGGAAAAGTAGGACACATAGCACGAGTCTGCAGGTCGGGAAAGAAAACCAGCAATAAGAAACCTACCAAAGGAAAGTACCAGAAGGTACATAAGATGATGGAGAATAGTTCAGATGAACAAAAGAGTGATAACGACTCCGAAAGCAGGGAACTGAGTTGTCTGAAATTACATAATGTGATCACAACGGAGGATCACCGAACCATTTGGGTCACTCTCAAGATAGCAGGAGTCCAGGTAAAGATGGAATTGGACACAGGATCAGCCCTAACAGTCATAAACCGACGGGACTACGAGCGGCTATTCTCACACATACCCTTGAGAGACACAAAAATTATTTTGAAGACGTACACGGGGCAAAAAGTCTACCCCAAAGGAAAAATAAGGGTGACCGTTATATATAATGGTAAGGAAACACCAAAACTAGACCTGTATGTATTGCAAGATGGAGGACCACCATTACTGGGATGTGAATGGATCCGGAAAATACAACTGGATTGGCATTCCATACAGGCACTGACTGAAGCTGACAAAAAGGATGACGATGTCACACCTGGGCGACAGTCAAAGATCCTAACTGACGCGAAAGAAGTGTTCCAGGAAGGACTCGGAACACTAAAAGGCATGACAGCGACGATTAAAATTGAAGAAAACGCAAGCCGTCGAAGCAGAGCTGGAGAGTCTGGAACGTTCAGGTGTACTGTCCAAGGTAGACTGGAGCGAGTGGGCTACACCCATCGTCCCTGTGATGAAAAAGTCATTGAGCAGCACGCCTGGGGAACCAAGGAAGGTTCGCATCTGTGGGGACTTTAAGGTAACAGTGAACCCGGTCCTTCACACCGTACAATATCCACTTCCGCGGATTGAAGGTATTTTCGCCTCGCTATCTGGAGGGAAATGCTTCACTAAGATTGATCTGGCCCAGGCGTATCTGCAAATGGAGGTAGAAGAAGCATCAAAAAAATACCTCACAATCAACACCCATAAAGGTCTCTTCCAATACAACCGGCTGGTATTCGGGGTAGCATCAGCTCCGGCTATTTGGCAGAGGGCAATGGAACAAGTCCTGCAAGGGATCCCAGGGACCCAGTGTTATTTGGACGACATCCTGGTCACGGGCGAAAATGACAGTGAACACCTTGCCAACCTGGAGCAGGTGCTCACTTAGATTGCAGGAATATGGGCTCCGAGCTAACCGCCCCAAATGCGAGTTTTTTAGAAAACAAATCTCGTATTGTGGCCACGTTATCGATAAAGAGGGGTTACATAAGTCCCCAGAGAAGATTGAGGCAGTAGTCAAGGCTCCAGCACCGGAAAATGTGTCACAACTGAGGTCGTTCCTCGGGCTGGTAAACTACGAGCATAAGTTCTTGCCAAATTTGTCTACAATACTACACCCACTGAACACCCTACTGTAAACTGGGGTGCCATGGAAGTGGAGTGACGAATGTAGACGAGCTTTCCAGAAGAACAAAACACTAATCACATCGAAAGAGGTATTGGCCCATTACAACCCAGCATTAGCAATTCGGTTGGCATGTGATGCGTCACCCTACGGCATTGGAGTGGTGCTGTCGCACAAATTTTCGGACGGCTCAGAGAGGCCAATAGCCTTTGCGTCACGATCACTAACCTCAGCCGAGCGTAACTACGCCCAGATTGACAGGGAGGCCCTCAGCCTAGTGTGGGGAGTGAAAAAGTTCAATCACTATCTGCACAGGCAGAAATTCACCTTGCTGACTGATCACCAGCTTCTTGTCTCCATTTTTAATCCGAAGAAGGGCGTTCCGGTGATGACTGCGCAACGACTACAAAGATGGTCACTTTTTCTCGGGGCGCACCACTATGAGATTGAATATAAGGGCACGAAACAGCATGGAAATGCTGATGGGCTATCACGCCTGCCACTGCCTACTGCGGAGGAAGCACCAGCAGTGGATCCTGTTGAAATATTCCATTCGACTATAGTTGAATACCTACCGGTAACTAATGCTTGTATCGAAAAGGAAACCCGAAATGACCCGACACTGCCTCGGGTATATGATTTGACCGTGAAGGGATGGCCAGCACATGGCGACTCACTGTTGCCAGCATTCTCGACAAGGAGAGAACAGCTGTCAGTGTGCCGGGGGACCTTGATGTGTGGATCCCGAGTGGTAATTCCACCCAAGTTAAGGGATAGAGTGCTCAATGAGCTTCATGAGGGTCATCTGGGAGGGGTAAAAATGAAAAGCCTAGCCAGGACTTATGTGTGGTGGCCGGGAATCGATAAACAAATCGAGGACCTGGCCAAGAGCTGCTCAGGATGCCAGAAAGTCCAAAATGCACCACCACAGGCCCCTCTACACCCATGGGAGTGGTTCTCATCTCCATGGCAACGGGTGCATATTGATTTTGCTGGTCCATTCATGGATTCAATGTTTTTAATAGCCGTGGATGCACACTCGAAATGGCCTGAGGTCATCAAAATGTCCTCCACCACCACGGAGAAAACTATTGCAGTCCTACGGACCATTTTTGCCAGGAATGGCTTGCCAGAACAGATTTGCTCTGACAACGGACCACAGTTTGTGTCCGAAGAGTTCCGGAGGTTCTTGAAAAAGAATGGGGTAAGGCATTACACATCCGCCCCGTATCATTCAGCCACAAATGGATTGGCTGAGAGGTTCGTACAAACCTTTAAGAAGGCAATAAAGGCTATGTACAATGACAACATTCCGCTGCAGCACAAGGTGGACAATTTCCTGTTCGCCTACCGGAATGCGACACATGTAGTCACCAACCAGGCCCCAGCCATGATGTTCTTTAACCAAAGGTTAAGATCTCGCCTGGATTTGCTCAGACCAAACGTACGAAGAGATCTTGAGAGTAAGCAATTCCAGCACATCCATGAGAAGCCAACAAGGAGCTTCAATGTAGGGCAACCAGTCTTGGCCCGCGACTACCGAACAGAAAAATGGCAGCCAGGAACGATATGCACACGGCAGGGCCCACTAATGTACACAGTGGACATTGGGGAGAGCATCGTGAGACACCATGCTGACCAGATCCTAGAGTCACAGGAAGAAGTCAACCCCATGCCTCGCCCATACGTACCTGGTGATGAACCCAACGTACAGGCAGCATCTACCCCAGAAACAGTAGCATCGGAAGCTGATGAACCAACCGACGACAGGGGGCCAGAATCGCCTCCGCACCAAGAGCAAGACACTCGGGAAAGGCGCTATCCAGAAAGGATCAGGAAGCCTCCCCAAAGACTGAATTTATAAATAGACTATTTTCAGCTAATGTTGCATGTTAAAAGTGTTAATTGTAATTAGTTTGATATTTAATTGTTAATCTAAAAGGGGAGGAATTGTAATGTATGTACCTTTAAGGGGGGAACTACTTTTTACAGCTCGTGTATACTGTAGTACCGGCAGTGACCACACCTGTATATAACGCTGAGTAGTAATCTGTACAGTTCAGTTGCAGTCTGAGCCACGTTGAGTAAACACCTATTGTACCGTTCTCCGCAGTCTGTGTCTTCTTATACACGGATGTAACATGCTCAAAATCAGGAGGGGTCGAGACAGAGCAAATAGAGAGAAACTGTTCCCATTGGCAGAAGGGTCGAGAACCAGAGGACACAGATTTAAGGTGATTGGTAAAAGAACCAAAGGCGATATGAGGAAAATCTTTTTATGCAGTGAGTGGTTAGGATCTGGAATGCAATGCCTGAAAGGGTGGTGGAGGCAAACTCAATCATGGCTTTCAAAAGGGAGTTGGATAAGTACCTGAAGGAAAAAAATTTGCAGGGCTACAGGGAAGGGCGGGGGAGTGGGACTAGTTGAAGTGCTCTTGCAGAGAACCGGCTCAGGCTCGAGGGGCCAAATGGCCTCCTTCTGTGCTGTAACCATTCTATAATTCTATGGGGAAAAATTGGGTTCCTTTGTGCCTCCCATTAGCATCCCTGGGAGGCGCTTAATGGGGGACCACCCCTAGTGCCTGGGTGCGGCGCTGCTAACTCCTCCCGCGAAATTCAGTTGGACGTTAGCGGCGGCGGCAGCTGGTAGCGCACTGCAGCGCTGCACCTCCGGCGATGACGTCATTGTCGTGCGCAGCGCTCCGCTCGCACCCTGACTGCAAACTTGGCTCGTGCCTGTAGTGTATGTAACCGTTCTACCTTTAAGAGAACTATTGTATGTAACCGTCCACCTTTAAGAGAACTATTTTAGGTGTTGCACTACTTTATCTTGGCTGCGGTATACTGTAATACCGGTGGTGACCACACCGGTATATAAGTGCTGTGTAATGAGTGATTGGGCAGATTCGCCCTGACCTTCGAATAGTAAAGTCCTGTTAAAGTTTACTCTTGTAGTCTGTGTAATAATTTGCAATATAACACACAGATTTTACAGTGGCGACGAGTTCGATCTTACCCTGCGGCAGCGATACATCCGAAGCAGTTAACGAGCGTCGAGAAGAGGCATCCGCCCTCGTCGTTCTGCTGAGAGAAGACTCGAGTCTGCAGAGCAAGGACGAAGGAAGAATTCAGACACGAAGCCTTCCATCAGCAACAGGCAGTGATCGTCCCTTCTGTCACGGTGGTGAGTGAGCCGATCAGCCACGAGAAGCAAGTCGGCCACCTTGACTGTGAGTAGGGGGGAAATAAAAAGAAACGGAGGATAAGGGCGGTGAACTCAACCACGGTCGGGGGAAAGGAGCCAGACAGAAGTCGGGGCCAGAGACGCTGAGACTGGGGCAGCGTAGGGCGCGGTACAAGCGGGAACGCAGCCGGTGTGAGAGACCGGGCTACAAGCGGGAACGCAGCCAGTGTGAGAGACCGGGCGACAAGCGGGCTGGGAGACGCAACAGCGTCGTGAGACAGCTCGACCGCGACCGGCGAAAAAGGCCGGGCAGCTACCGAGGCCGCGAGGCGCTGCGACCGGGATCGTAAGGCGCGGGAAGAAATAAAAAAATAATAAATAAATAAAACCGCGGAGAACTCAGCCGCAGCCGGGGGAGGAAAGGACCGGACTGCGAGAGGGCTGGGAGGCGTGATTGGAAGCCGCTGAGGGAGAGACAGAGCCCGAGCGAGCGGGAGAGACAGAGCCCGAGCGAGGGGGAACGGGACCGAGCGAGGGAGACCGAGCAAGATTCCGCCCAGCGGCTGGAACTGTTCGCCGCCAACGGGTTGTCCCCAGCGCCGGTTGCCCTGCCGAGAAAAGGGAACAAGGAACGCACTGAAGCCGGCGCGCAGGCTGCGAACCCCGAAAGCCAGCGGTCGTCGCCCGAGAGCAAAGCTTACCCCTCCCACCAGGGGAAGAAACGCGGGAAGCCGCCAGTAGGCGGGGAAGAAGACAGGAGCGGGAAACCGCCATTTTGAAAGTGGGCGGGGAAGAAGACAAGCGCGGGAAACCGCCATTTTTGGAAAAAAAAAAGTAACGAACAAATTCGTTGTTGTTTCTCAGAAAGATAGTGAAGATGCCTAAGCATGGTAACATCAACGACTTCGATTCCGAGGTGGAAGATTGGGCCACGTATGTAGAACGCATCGAGATATATTGTGAGGCCAATAAAATAGCAGATGATGATAAAGCTCTAACCTTACTAAACTCAATGGGGGCGAAGACATACGGGCTATTGAAGCATCTTCTATCACCAGCTAAACCGGCGGATCAGACTTTCGCTAATATTGTTGCTGTCCTGAAGGATCATTTGAACCCCACACCGCTGATGTTGGCGGAACGATTCAAATTTTATGCGAGAACGCAACGGAATACTTGGTTGAACTGCGTAGATTAGCGAAATACTGTCAGTTTGGGGAAAATCTGACAGAGGCATTGAGAGACAAGTTCATGTGCGGGTTGTCGAAGGAAGGAACACAAAAACGACTGCTAGAAGAGAACGATCTTACACTTGATAAGGCTGTCCTTATTGCAGCATCGCACGAAGCCGCAGCGAGAGGCACTGCAGAAATGCAGCTGAAGGCAGCGGTACTCAGCATGGATCAAATGACTTCGGGTACAATGAAATGTTATCGTTGTGGGAAGACAACACACGACCAGAACCAATGCTGGTTTAAAAACCAGGAATGTAGAAAATGTGGCAAGCTTGGTCACATAGCTAAAGTATGCCGGTCAGGAAAGAAGACCAGCAACAACAAAAAAGTCACCGCAGGAAAAGTACAGCAAGGTACACAAGGTGGCTGAGAAGAGTTCGGATGAACAGAATTCGGATTCAGACCCAAACGGCCAGGAACTGGGTAGTCTGAGAATTCACAATGTGAGTAAGGAAGCTGACCTACAAACTATCTGGGTCATGCTAAAAATAGCCGGAGTCCAAGTAAAAATGGAATTGGACACAGGATCAGCCCTATCAGTCATAAATCGAAGGGATTACAACCGGCTATTCTCACATATACCCTTGAGAGATACCAAGATCGTATTGCAGACATACACGGGGCATAAAGTATACCCCATCGGAAAGATAAAAGTCAAGGTGAGAGACAAGGGCAAAGAACACCAAGGAATGGACTTATATGTACTACCTGAGGGAGGTCCACCACTTCTGGGACGGGAGTGGATCAGGGAAATAAACATGGAATGGCACTACCTAAAAGCAATAACGAGTGAGAACTCGGTGAAGACAATCAGCTCAGACTCTGAAACTGATGACGATAAGACCAGCCCAGGTGCGAAAGACAAGTCTAAAATGGACTTGCTGACTAAGGTTGGAAAAACGAAGGAGTGCATAAATGCTTATGCTTCAGGGGAGAACAAAGTTTCAGAACAGAATTCCACTGAACAACAACAACATAGTTTGACAGAGAATTCTGAGTCTGTCCAGTTTACAGACATGCACAATTCTGAGGAACACCGGGCTCGAACTCAACTCCATTTCAAATTACAACAGCAATTAGAACAATTGAGTTGCCGTCTTGAGCAAGAGATGAAAGCAATGAAAAAGTTCTTTGACACAGAGTGGGAGAATCTGGAAAGACAACAGAAGCAGCTGATGGAGAAAAGGGAGCAGGAGCACACAAACCGTCTGCGCGAGGAGGCCAAACGAATCAAAGCTGATTCGGTTTCTGAAGGTGCGTGCTCTAATCTGGTGGAGCAAGATGTTCAACAACTGAAGGCGCTTGTTAGCAGGTTGCAGGCAGAAAAGGCTGATTTGGTCGCCATGAATTCCGAGCTCCTACTGAAGTTGGGTGCAGCATCACCGGACGATTCATTTGTGGAAATTCGAATGGTGGAGGCTGCGGATGATGGCGAAGTAGAAACAGCAAAGGAGCCCCAGGGCAAGGTTATAAACATCCCTGCAGCTACTGGGAAACGGATGATGTCAGAAGAGTTAACGGTCAGCCAACTCCTTCATATGCTGAGGGACAAGACTCTGAAATGGGAACAATTTGAACATGAGCTTAAATCTTCAAAGGAGAGGGGTTTGGAGCTCTCAAAAGTTATTGAAATAGCTGAGGTTGCAACACAGACTGAGAAGATGGCAGCAGAGCAACTCTTGGATGCCAAAGGTACGCTGACTCACGTCAATGTTGAACAACAGAATGCGGAAACAGCTGCTCCAGTAGAGGGATTGAATAATACGATCAATCAATCTCCGAATGAAGTTGAAGTATTGAAATCACGAATGAGGTCATTAGTAAAAGACTTGCAGGAAGCCCAGAAAAAGCTGGAGGAAGCTGAACACATGAAGAAGTCTCTTCAGGAGAGATGTCTGGATTTGGAACAAAAGCTGACTAACGTCCAGCTGGGCATGGAGGAAATAAAAGACCCTCTCGCTGGCCTAGCTCAGGACGACACCGATTATTACCATGTCCTGTTGAACGACACCGAATATAACGATGACCTGTTCTGCCCAGTTTGTGGGGAAATCTTCCGAAGTGCAAAAACCCTGAAGAATCACAAAAAGTCGAAGAAACACCGGGAGATGGTGGCGCTGCTAAGGCAACAGGAGAAAGAGGAGGAGGAACTGTGCATGCGGCTGGCAGCGGAGCACAGAGAGTCTCCAAGAAGCAGGAAAGGAAAAGACGAAACAGAAGAAGATGACCCATCTGAACCATTATCACCCCTACCAGATCACGCACGTGGTCCCTCCGAAAGGAGCCAAATCAGTTTGGAAGTAGAAAAACTTCCCAAGGTACTCAAGCTTTTAGAAGTCAGCAATGCTGGTTCAGAAGTGACGGAAGTTCAAGCTGTTAAGTCCAGTGAAGGACTATTGGATGAGTCACCCCAGCAACGTGAACCAACTACACCACAGGGAACTGCTACACCACCGAGGCGTTGTCCAGACCGAGTCAAGAAGCACAGGAGGCGCCTCCACAGAGACCGAATCTGTGAACTGTTTTCCGCAGAGACTGAATCTGTGAACTGTTTTCCGCAGAGACTACATCTGTGAACTGTTTTTACATGAAGTTGGATATATGTTATGATGTTATGTTTAATGGGGAATAAGTATGTTGTAAGCTAAAAAGGGAGGATTGTAGTGTATGTAACCGTTCTACCTTTAAGAGAACTATTGTATGTAACCGTCCACCCTTAAGAGAACTATTTTAGGTGTTGCACTACTTTATCTTGGCTGCGGTATACTGTAATACCGGTGGTGACCACACCGGTATATAAGTGCTGTGTAATGAGTGATTGGGCAGATTCGCCCTGACCTTCGAATAGTAAAGTCCTGTTAAAGTTTACTCTTGTAGTCTGTGTAATAATTTGCAATATAACACACAGATTTTACAGTGCCCCTTGACCTACCGCCGGATGATTTGTCCGACAGGGTCAGGGGGGCGTTTTTGTGGCCATGGCAGCGCAAATTAAAGGGCAGGTGCCGGGCAGCCAATTCTTTTTTGGCTGCCTGCCAGCACCTGCACCCTTCTGCTTTTTTATGCTTTTTTTACGTGATAGGTCAGCCTGACTATTTTCCGGCAATCTGCTCCCCAGTGGTCCAGTAGGGCCACGGTGCACGCAGTGCTAGGCCCCTCCCCTTTAATCAGGGGAGGGAGGCCTGCAATACTGCGGCGCTGCATGCTGATGCGTGTGGCGCTGTTGCACGTAGCGCTGCAATATTCAATAGTAATGCCCGAGGAAGGAGGGGAACGCTTCCAGTAGCGTCCCGCCTCCTGCTTGGGGCGCTACCACTGAATTTACTGCACAGGGTCGCTAACCTTTTCGGGGCGCTACTGGAATGTAGTGCCCCAAAGGGGGCGCCACCCAATTTTTCCCCCTATGATTCTAAAGTGTCATTCCCACATTACGGTATTGTTACTTTATTCACAATTTCTCTCCATGGGTCCCTGTGTCAAAGAGTTTACCTTTGGCTGAAACAATAGTTGGACTACCACTCTGAAACAACCAGTGGGAGGCATGTGAGTGCAGCCTGGGCAACTTTTCTTTTAATTTTCTTTCCCTCAAATAGGAAAGTGTCTGAAATTTGGTCAGTGTTTCTTCACAAAAGTATGACTGAGATCAGTAACTCAGTGTCAGGGGATTGTAGAATTAAATCTGTGGTGCAGCACATCATTGCTTCAACACACTTTGCCACCATACACCCTTAACTTTCGAACATGTTTTGTTTTCTCCTAGAATTTAGCAATGGATTCTCTGACTGCTGCAAATACCACATTTACCTTTGATCTCTTCAAGAAGCTAAATGAAGACAAAGAAAACGAGAATATATTCTTCTCTCCATTAAGTATTTCAGCTGCTCTAGCCATGGTGTATCTCGGTACCAAAAGCAACACTGCAGCTGAGATGGTTTAGGTAAGTGAGGGTTGAATACATCGTCCAATCATGAATGGGGACATCATAGGGTAAATTTTGCATGGCTCCACTCCTGGTATGGAGCTTTGTTGGGTAGGAACATGGACCACAGCATCGGCCCTTTGGTGTCAACTGACCTATCAGTGACCCCTAACTACCATCCAGCAATATTCTATGCCTAGTGAGGAGTTCACAAAATCCTCATGACTCAGGTCGATAACTCAGATCTTTCAACTTACAATCACTGACAAAATTTTGTTGACACGTTCCAGCTACATGCATGTGCCACTCACGTTCATTAAGTCTAATTTGTTTGGCATTTTCAGTATGATAGTCTATGTACAGATTCTTTCAACAGCTTGCTTTATTCATATAATCATTTTGCTATGTACATAGGTTACTTTAATATAATGGGCCTGGACTTCCTGGGCAGCTGCTTGACTACCAGTCTGTTGCATCCCTATCCCATATCCAAGGGGATAGGGGCATTGCATATGGAGGATGGGCACCCATGGAATATAGGAACATAGGAACAGGAATAGGCCATTTAGCCCCAATTAACAATTGATCTAGCATCAATTGCCGTTTGTGGAAGAGAGTTCCAAACTTCTACCACCCTTTGTGTGTAGAAGTGTTTCCTAATTGCACTCCTGAAAGGTCTGGCTCTACTTTTTAAACTATGCCCCTTAGTCCTAGGCTCCTCGGAAATAGTTTCTCTCTATCTACCCTAACTGTTCCTCTTAATATCTTGAAAACTTTGATCAAATCATTCCTTAATCGTTTAAATTAATACAACCCTAGTTTGTGTAATCTCTCCTCGTAATTTAACCATTGGAGTCCAGGTATCATTCTGGTAAACCTACGATGCACTCCCTCCAAGGCCAATGTATCCTGCGTTAAACAGTACCTTGATTTCAAAATTCTCATCCTTGTTTTCAAATCCCTCCATGGCCTTGCCCCTCCATATCTCTGTAATCTCCTCCAACCCCACAAGACCCTGAAATATCTGCGCTCCTCTAATTCTGCCCTCTTGAGCATCCCTGATTATAATCGCTCAACCTTTGGTGGCCGTGCCTTCTGTTGCCTAGGCCCTAAGCTCTGGAATTCTCTGCTTAAACCTCTCCGCCTCACTACCTCTCTTTCCTCCTTTAAGACGCACCTTAAAACCTACCTCTTTGACCAAGCTTTTGGTCATCTGCCCTAATTTCTCCTTACATGGCTTGGTGTCAAATATTTTTTGTTTTATAATACTCCTGTGCAGCGCCTTAGGACGTTTGCTACATTAAAGATGCCATATAAATACAAATTTTTGTTGTTGTTCCTAAGGTGTGGTGCCCAGACCTGCTCACAATACTCCAGGTGTGGTCTAACCAGAGCTTTGTACAGCTGCAGCATAACTTCTACCCCCTTGTATTCTAGTCCTCTAGATATAAAGGCCAGCATTCCATTAGCATTTTTGATTGTTTTCTGTACCTGTTCATGACATTTTAATGATCTATGTATCTGGACCCCCAAGTCTCTTTGGACCTCCATTTTTTAAGCTTATCACCATTTAGAAAGTACCCTGGTCTATCATTTTTAAGTCCAAAGTGGATGATCTCACATTTGCCTACATTGAAATCCATTTGCCACAGTTTTGCCCATTCACTTAATCTATCAATATCTCTTTGTAATTTTACACTTTCATCTACACTGCCTACAATGCTGCCTGTCTTTGTGTCATGGTGTGGAGATGCCGGTGTTGGACTGGGGTGGACAAATGTAAGAAGTCACACAACACCAGGTTATAGTCCAACAGTTTTATTTGAAGTCACAAGCTTTCGGAGCGCTGCTCCTTCGTCAGGTGAAGCTGTCAGCTGTGTCTTTATGCATCTCTCCACTTCACCTGACGAAGGAGCAGTGCTCCGAAAGCTTGTGATTTCAAATAAAACTGTTGGACTATAACCTGGTGTTGTGTGACTTCTTACATTTGTCTTTGTGTCATCAGCAAATTTGGATATGTGGCTTTCTACCCATCATCTAAGTTGTTAATTAACACAGTGAATAGTTGAGGCCCCAACATAGATCCCTGTGGGACACCACTAGTCACATCCTGCCAATTAGAGTACCTGCCCATTATCCCTACTCTCTGGGGCTGATTTTGCCAGCCCTGGGGAGGTGGGTATGGAGGCAGGGCTGCCGGAAAAATGGCAGAATTTGGGGGTGGGTGCCCAACCATGCCATCTTCCCAGGAGGCAGGTAGTCGTCCCACGCCGGGTCCCGTCTCCTTGGAGGCGGGAAGGGATTAAAACCTATTAACAGCCTGTTAACAAGTATTTAACAGGAAGAAAATATGATTATCCCCTTTTTGCCCTCAAAAGTGCAGGCTTCCCGGAGGCTCCAAAACATGCCTGCTCAGCTCAGCGAGCAGTGGGTCTGCTGGGGTCGGGGGGGGTGCAAAAGTGTGGTGTGAAGGCAAGTGATGGGTGCAAGAGTGTAGTGGTGAGTATCTGAGGTAAGCGCAAAGTGTTTTTAAAAGTGTACTTACCTTTGTTTCTTCCTGCAGGCTTCAGTCGGTTTGTATGCGGAGAGTTTCGGACCTCCGAGTTGTGATTGACAGGTGGCCGTTGCAATCACAGATGCAACAACCATCTCAATTCTGTTAAAGAAAGAAGTTTGATGGGGTCTTGTATTCAAGACCTCATCAAACTGCAGAGAATGTCACTGTTTGACAGCTTCACAGAGCTGTCAAACGATGACAATTCATCTGCCAAAAATTTTTGACAGATGAAACGTCATACGTTGACGTGCTCTGCAATCGGCTTTCCTTTAATTGGTCTGCTAAGCCCGTTGGGCGGGCCTAACAAGGTTAATCAAGGGAAAATAACGTGGGTTGGCCACAGATCAATGGAGGCAGGACATTGACCCGACAAGCAGCAGTCCCGCTTCCAACGTGCCCCCAGTCACAAAAAGTCTCCTGCCGCTCAGCCAATTTCCTAACCAGGTCAATAATTTGCCTTCAATTCTATGGGCTTCAACCTTAGTTAACAGTCTCTTATGAGGGACTTTATCAAATGCCTTCTGGAAGTCCATATAAATAACACCCATAGACATTCCCCTGTCCACTACTTTAGTCACCTCTTCAAAAAATTCAATCAGGTTCGTCAGGCATGGCCTACCCTTTACAAATCCATGCTGGCTCTCTCTGATCAGCTGAAAATGTTCAAGATGTTCAGTCACCCTATCCTTAATTATAGACTCTAGTAATTTCCCGACACAGATGTTAGGCTAACTGGTCTATAATTCCCTGGTTTCCCTCTCTCGCCATTCTTAAATAGCAGAGTGACATGTGCAATTTTCCAATCTAAAGGAACGGTTCCTGAATCAAGAGAATTTTGGAAGATTATGGTTAGAGCATCTATAATGTGCTCATCTACTTCCTTTAAATCCCTGGGATGGAAACCATCTGGTCCTGGGGATTTGTCACTCTTTAGTGCCATTATTTTCTTCATTACTGTTATTTTGCTTACACTAATTTTGTTGAGTCCCTGACCCTGATTAAATATTAGTTTCCTTGGGACTTCTGGCATGTTATCCTCTTCCTCTACTGTAAATACTGACACAATGTAATTATTCAATATGTCTGCCATTTCCGTATAATCATTAACAATATCACCGTTATCAGTCTTCAAGAGGCCAACGCTGCTCCTGACCACCCTCTTTTTCCTAATATAATTGTAAACATTCTCTGTGTTGATTTTGATATCCCTTGCAAGTTTCTTTTCATACTCCCTTTTTGTAGCTCTTACTATCTGTTCTGTCACCCTTTGCTGTTCTTTGTATCTTTCCCATTCGCCAGCATCTGTGCTATTTTTTGCATTTTTGCATGCTTTTTCTTTTAGTTTTATGCTGCCCTTTACCTCTTGAGTCGTCCATGGCTATTTTTTTGGGAAGTAGAGCTCTTACCTCTTAGGGGCATAAACTGGTTCTGTATCACATTAAATTCTTTTTTGAACACCTCCCACTGATCTTCTGTCATTTTATCCATTAAAAGATTTGGCCAGTTTACTGTGGACAGTCTCTGCCTCATCCCGTTGAAGTCAGATCTTAGTAGCTGTTTTGCATTGCCCCCTTTCAAACATTATGTTGAACTCGATCATGTTATGATCGCTATAAGATAAATATTCATGCACATTTAGGCTGTTAACTAAATCTGGCTCATTACTCATACTAAATCTAATATGGCATGCCCCCTTGTTGGTTCTAGGATATATTGTTGCAGAAAACTATCCCGAACACACTCAAGAAATTCACTACCTTTCTGACATGTGCTAGTCTGTTTATCCCAATCTATATGAAAGTTAAAATTCCCCATTAAAACCACTCTGCCTTTACTGCATGCTTGTCTAATCTTTGCAGTTATACAATCTAGCACTTCAGAACTGCTATAAAACTCCCACTACAGTCTTAAATCCTTTCCTATTTCTTAATTCTACCCATAAAGTCCACTGCCTGCTTACCTCTCGTTATATCTTCTCTTATCATTGAAGTGATTTGACCCTTAATCACTAAGGCTACTCCTCCCCCTCTACCAATTTCCCTATCTTTCCTGTAGACCTTATAAACTGGTATATTTAGTTCCCAGTCCTGACCGTCTTGCAGCCATGCCGCTTTCAAAACTACTGGGGAGTCTGCCATGGTGGAAAGGAAATATGCCAGAGTACTACTTGCTGTAATGTTACGGGGACCAGCTATGTCGAGTGAAGATGATTAGAAATTGTAAAAACGTTAAGATTTTCACGGTTGTTTTGTTTGATAACACTCCTGTGAAGCACCTTGGGATATTTTCCCAGACTGATTCCTGGGAACCAGACTGATCCCTAGAATGGGGGGATTGTCCTATGAGGAGAGATTGAGGAGATTAGGCCTATATTTCCTAGAATTTAGAAGAATGAGAGGTGATCTCATTGAAACATATAGAATTCTTTCAGGGCTTGACAGGGTAAATGCAGGGAGGATGTTTCCCCTGGCTGGGGAGTCTAGAACTAGGGGTTACAGTCTCAGAATAAGGGGTCGGCCATTTAGGACTTAGGTGAGGAGAAATTTCTTCACTCAAATGGCTGTGAATTTTTGGAATTCTCTACCCCAGAGGGCTGTGGTTGCTCAGTTGTTGAGAATATACAAGGCAGAGAAAGATAGATTTTTCGATATTATAGGAATCAAGGGATATGGGGCTAGTGTGGGAAGGTGGAGTTGAGGTAGAAGATCAGCCATGATCTTATGGAATGGCGGAGCAGGCTTGAAGGGCCAAATGCCCTACTCCTGCTCCTATTTCTTATGTTCTTATTTTACTACCTTAAAAGTATGATATAAATTCAAGTTGTTGTTGTTGTAGTTGTTGCTTTCCTAAAGACAATCAATCACTCTACTCTGCTGTTGGGAAACCGGCATTTGAATTAGTTGTGGGCCTCACTTCTGCCAGGACCTGATCCTGGTGTGCAAGTCCACTTGCATCATGCAGGTGTACTAAGTGTTAATGACAAATGAGGCGGAACTGGCAGAAAATCAAGCAGATGGCATCATCCCACTAGATCCGCTTCTGCTGGTGACATCTACACGGGGAAGGGGTGGGCGGAATCAAGATTTTCCAGCCACCACTTCCAGCAGATTTTGGCATCATGTGAAGCATGTGGAGACCTGGCCAAACTCAATCCTTGTCTCAAATTCCAGTTCACACTATTCGATTGCAACAGGGGAATGCACCCCAACCCCAGCCCAAGAATTTAAATCCCAACATCTTCTTTTATTGTTTGTCATAGAATCTGACAGCACAGAAGGAGGCCATTTGGCCCATCATGCCTGTGCCAGTCGGCCCTTTGAAAGAGCTATCCAATTAGTCCCACTCCTCCGTTCTTTCCCCATAGCCCTGAACATTTTTCCTTTTCAAGAATTTGCCCAATATTCTTTTGAAAGTTGCTATTGATTCTGCTTCCACTACCTTTTCAGGCAATACGTTTCAGATCACAACAACTTGTAGTGTAAAAAAAAAGTCTCATCATCTCCCCTCTGGTTCTTTTGTCCTCGGATAAACTGTTTTCAACAGTAAAAAGTAGAAATTTTGCTCATCACTGTTGTAGAAAAATTTTATACATTCATATGAAATTCCTCTTCAAGCTATTTTAACACAGGTGTTAATCCAAAATAGTGCAGAGAGGAATTTCATACAAACATGTTAAGAGGTATAGGGCTAAAATTTGAGTAGCGCCCCATTTGGCGCCCTGGAAAAATTAGCGCCCCGTGCCAGAAATTGAGCGGTTGTGCCCCAAAAGGGAAGCAGGGCACTACTGGAAGCGCCCCGCATTCCTCTTGCGACGCTGCAAGTCAATATCACGGCGCTACGTGCCGCAGCGCCATGCACTGCGGCACGTCGCACCGTGGTAATGCACGCCTTCCTCCCCTTCTTAAAGGGGAGGGGCCTTGCGCAGCGCAACCCGGGACCCAGCTGGACCCCCGGGGACCGGGAGTGCCAGCAAAAGAGCCCGACACCTCTTGGAGCGCAACCGGCACTCCGCGGTAGGGGGGTGCCGTTCGGGAGGCCCAGGACGGGAGCGCAGGCAGGTGCTGGCAGGCGGCCAGCAACAAAAATGGCCGCTCCGCACTTTGCCTTTAAATTGCGCCTTCCCGGCCGCAGGTAGGCCCCCCTGACCCCGTCGGACATAGCATCCGGCGGTAAATCAGGGGGCACTCCCGAAGATCGCGGCCGGGGCGCGAGCGGGGCGCTGCGCATGGCGATGATGTCATCGCCACGGGGCACTACCGGTTCGTGCCGCTGCTAACCGCCCGCTGAATTTTGCGGGAGGCATGGGCGGCACCCCGCCCAGGCGCTAGTTGCTTTGCACCCCATTAGCACTCCCTTAGGGCGCTAACGGGAGGCACAAAGCAAATTAATTTTTCCCCCATAGAATATAAAAGCCAAGAGGTCATGTTGAGCATATATGAAACCTTAATAAGACCTCAATTAGAGTATCATTTGCATTATTGGGCTCCACTCTATTGGAAGGATATTGTGGCTTTGAAGAAGGTACTAAAGGACGCTGCCTTGTATGAAGAAATACAAATATAAAGAAATATTTCAAAAATTGTGTCTTCTTTCATTAGAATGGCGCAGATTACAGGCTGATATAAGAAGAGTGTTTAAAATTCTGAAAGATGGGACAGGGTACAGGAAACTTTCTGGTATCCAGCACTGATGGGACCGAGCTGGTGCCGTTAGATCAAAACTGCCGTATAAACCAGCTCTAATGTTGAAACATACAGAGCTTTTCAGCTCCGTGTGAATCAACAAACCCTGTTGCTTAGCAACAGCTTCAAAACAGTTGGCTGCAGCTGCAAGCGTCTCTAGCTGAAGCTGTTGCTTAGCTACAGACCTTGCAGAGCCTGACTGGGAAAAAAAAAGCAACGAGAAGTAAAAAAACTTATAGAAAACGGCTCTTGAATTTTGCCGGTAGATAGAGCTTTCCGGACTTTTAACCTCCGGTTAAACGAAAGTTTCCTGTAGATGGAAATAGACTGTTTCGAGTAGTTGAGAGGGTCTAAAACAAGGGACCAGAGATCATAGAATCATAGTGTCAGAGAATCATAGAACAGTACAGCACAGAATGAGGCCATTCGGCCCATCGAGTCTGCGCCGGCTCTTTCAAAAAGCAATCCAGTTAGTCCCACTCCTGCTCTATCATATCATGTGATTGACTGAAATCCAAATTCAAGCCAGAATAAACCCTTGAGTGTCTTTATTGAATTCTGAATAATGGAGCATAAGTTCGTCTTGGGCGGTAAAGCACAGCAGGCGATAGCCTGTTTTACACACCACCCAATTTTCTTTTTCATTGAAGTCAATGGATTTGCTGTTGCCTGTTTTGTGCTATCGCCCAAGATGAATCAGCATAAGTCACACTTTATTCGAAAGCCTGGAGTGGGACTTTAGGCACCGGTCTGCAGGGCTAGTATTCCATGAAGTTCTGAGTGTTACCCTTCCACCATCACAATACATAGTCAGTGAAACTGGTTCTCCCAATATGTATTTTATAAGAGGTCACTGTCACACAGACTTCAGCACAACAGCACAAGCTGGAGTATCCTGGAAGTGGTGCAATGGCCGTGCTATACCTCACTGGGCCAAGAGTCTGGAAAGGAACTTGTGATATTTTGTCAGCATTAAAACAACTGTTGTAAGTACATAATGAAGAAGGTAGGATGGGGGGAAAATGAAACCAGATTTACCAGCACTCTACACCACCGCCAACATTCACCAATCAATGTTACAGAGGTAGCAGTTGCTTTAAAGTAATGTTCCACTGTTCAAATACTTGCACTGTGGACCACCAAACCAGGTGTATATCCAGTATAAAATTCCACCTGCAGTGTTGTGGTAAAAAGAACCAGCCATATACAGAGCAGGAACACATCAAACCCGTGACTTACAAAACTTGTATTTGTTGTAACTGATTAATGTGTCTTCTCATTGCTTGTAGAATAGGGGATGGGCTTTTGCCAAACTGGTTTTGTTGAGAGAACATTTTATCCTGTAAGGGCCAATATATTGGGTGTGACTGCATAAATTTAAGTGCATTTCATGCCTTTACATTTAATCTGAGGTAAAAGGACCTTGTACAATAAAAAAATGATTGGGAATATTTAAGAGTGCTCGTACTTTTAATTTGGAAATTGAAAATACTAACAAATTTCCCTTGAGTTGCTCATGACAAGTAAAAGGATACACTAGTATATTATATATACAGGAAACTCTTTTTTTTAATCCAGCACCGACGGGACTGGTGTGGTGCCGGTTGATCAAAAAGTCCGGATTACAGAGAGGTATACTTACTAAGGTATGAGAGCCCCGTACACGGCCACAGATCCAGGCTTCCCTGTTGCATGGCAACAGGTGCAGGAACCCTGGTTACACGGCCACAGATCTAGGCGTCCCTGTTGCATGGCAACAGGTGCAGGAACCCCAGTTACACGGCCACAGATCCAGGAACCCCGGTTGCACAGCCACTAATATGAAGTAAAACTTACCTGAACCTACTCCTGAATTTTGCCGGTTAAGAGAGATTTCCGGTTATTTAGGTGCCGGTAAAAAGAGAGTATTATACAAGAGGATACACTAATTTATTATGACAACAGCATTATACCATGAGACTTTCACTTTAATCAGCAGTATCTTTTAAAGTCTCAGGGGGTGAAATTAGGTTGTGAAGGAATAGCCATATTCAGAAAAATACACCATTCTATGAAATATTCTGACTTTATTAAACATGACAAACTGGGCTTAAAGATCTGGAAGCCTCAACAATCGAAAGCTGCAAACGGCATACAGGCTTTTGAGATAAGGTAAGTTGTTGACACTGAAACAGCCCTATTGAAGCAGCAGGTTGGAGGTTCCTCTAAGTCTGCAGCATTGGAAAAAAGACAATGGTACACCCAGTTAAGGTGTCATAAACCAACACTTCGGGAAAGAATCACATAAAATTAAAGAAACATATGCCTTCGTAAAAATAACATCAAATGAAACATGGGAGGCACCAGCCATCACATTGTTTTTGTGTTGAACTTGGAACACCTAGGAGACACGAAGGGCTCGATTTTAACTCAGCTGTCAGGCAGGCTTTGAGGCGTGTGGGTGGTTAAAATTGCAAAACCTGGGGGAGCGGGACCCCCCCCCCCGCCTGGTTCCCGACACCTAGCCATTTTAACCCAGGTGTGTCTGATGGTCCCGAATCAGTCCCGCCTGCAAAAGGCGGGACCGCCCTTTAGGGCCCTTAAACAGCACTCATTGGCCTTGATAATCCCATTTTAACAGGCCCTTGCCTGTTTAACCCTTTTCCCATGTAAAACACGCCTGGTGGGGATCACGCCTGTGAAATCTGCCGTGAACACTATTGGCTTGCTGACTATCAGCTGCAGGTCAACCATTAAAGAGGAGATTTGATCAGCCATCATTTGCAGGTGGCAGGACTTTGTTGTTTCAGGCCTGGGGCAACTTTTACCAGGTTTAACCACACCTGTGGAAGGTTGGAGCCTCACACATTTCTCCAGTGTGACCTCCTGCGAAACCCCTCTCGCCAGCCTCACTCAGCGCTTCCTCAAATGAGGCATCTACCAGAAGCATGGGAGGCCTTTTTTTCCTTCCCTTCTTGGCATTAGAGGACCTCCAGCCCCATTCGTGAAATGACACACGCCACAACTGCAGAAGCTGCCATCAGAATTTTTATGCAAAACAAACAACTGATGGCATTTTTACAGAATACACAACATTTCACCCGAGTGACTACCCTTGTGAATATTTGTGCTTTATTTTCCTCTTACGTGTGCTCCTACGTAGTGGTTCCCCTGTGGCTTCAGCAGATGTGGAGGCCCCTTGCTCACTTTCCTGCTGCTCCTGTCTCAACACCTTTGGCGGGCACCCTCTGGGGTGGCGAGCCTGTGAGGGCTCGTCAGTAGTCTGCTGCTCCTGCGGCTGTGCAGGAGTTGAGACGTCTATCTCAGTTGGGTATGGACTCCAGCGGGGCTCTGACCGAGGGCTCTGCAGTGGCATGGAAGTGTGAGCGCTTGGGGAGGAGCCCCCACTTCCTTGAGGTCTGCCACCAACCTCCCTCTCATGGGTCAGGTCTCCCTCAGTGCCTGCAAGTGGCTTGAGAGTACCTTGCTGCACATCAGGGGGGCCATGGGGACCCGTTTCTGCAATGGCAGTCCTACTCAGAAGGACTTCCATGAAGGTCTGGTTTCTCTGTTCAATAGATGCCCATCGCTCCTCAAGAGATGTCATTCTATTCTGAACACTCACCATGTTTTCCATACCCTGGCAACTAACCTCCTCCATGGCCGTAGCCCTAGCTCTCCTCTACCGTAGCCAACCTTACCACGGAGTCAGCAATCATTTCCACGTAGGTAGCCATCCTTTCCGTGTTGATGCGTTCATGCGCCAATAACTCCACAAAGGCTCTGCTCATGTTCACTATGGACTACTCCATTCGCTCCACACTCGCAGTGACCCTAGAGACAAAACCTGCCAGAGACTCCTGCATCTGTGCATGGAGTTCCATCACCTCTGATCTTACGGATGGACCCAGAGGCAGAGGGTCGACATGCAGCTGAGCCGAGCTGGCAGAGTCCTGCGCCTTCCGACGAGGACTCTCCACTGCTGTCCCTGTCTCCACAATCTGCTGATGCTTACTTGTGAGCTGTGATACACCAGGTGACAACTCTACTCTATGTCCTGAAGGTCCCACCGAGGTGTGAGTGTCTGCGCTGGTGCTGGGTGCGCTTATTTCTGCTGACGCTGCACCCTCAGAGGTTGCAGATTCCTTTGAGGAGTCTGGCATCTCAGGCTCTTCCTCCTGTACAGTGGGGACAGGGGCTCTCGATGGTCCTGTGGGGGAGTCAAGGAAAAAGTTAGAGATGTGATGCCAAGGTTACATGCACATTGCATTTTGCAGATGATCATAAGTCCATATGATGTAGCTTCAGAATCATTATCAGCGACTCATGCAATGCCAATGAGAGAGATGGAAAACTATTCTGTCACCAGCTTGCGGGGATGCACCTGTCTCTCCTTCCCCAACTTCCGCATCTATGTCAGCCCCGACAATCTCCAGGATGCCTTCCTCCCAGGGGCTGAACTAGGCTAATAAGGGCGACCCTCCTCCTGTCCTGGCTTGCTCTCTCCTGTTGTGAGCTCTCTTTTCCTGCAATGAGGGAGACAAGTGGAGGTTGAGTGAGAATGAAGGAGTGAGTGCAGAGATTGCATAGCATAGATACTTAGAAGGAGACAAAGATGGAGTGAGGTTGCAAGACCAAGGGCCCTCCCTGTGTGTTGTCAGTTGTGTTCAAAGCATCAGAGTGAGAGGGAGTGTGAGGGCTGCATGGTGGAACAGTTATGTGAATGTGAGCATAGAGAGACAGGGAATGGGTAAGGGTGCATGGATGTGAGTGTCTAGTGGGATGTGGAGGAAGAGATTGCTAAAGCTGAGTGCTGGTGGGGAAAGGCAATCGGGATCAGATTGAGGGTGATGGAAACTTCATACAGTACTTACTTTTCCAGTGCGATGAAGGTCATGGAATCTTTTTTCTGCACTGCATCCGTGTGAGCCCCAAGGAGTTGACTTCCCCAGCCACCTGTTGCCACACAGCCTTGGTCTGACTGGGAGGCCTCTTCCTCCCTGAAGAAGGGAACAGGACCTCCCTGTGGGCCCTAGCACCATCTAGCAATGCCTGGAGTGAAGCCTCATCAAATTTGGGGGCAGCTCTTGCCCTCCCGCTGGCCGTTGCTCCTGCAGGCTCCCGTGCCATCTTAATGGTGAAGTTTGGAAGCCTGCAGAAGAAGCAAGGCCTGCTGTGGGCCCTAAAAGCAGCAGCAATGATGATGTCATATTCTGCGACTTTCTGACTGGAAATACTCAATTGCCAAGGCTTCCCACACGTTGGAAATCAATTGGCCAATTGAGTGAAAATTGCATCAATCTCACAGACCCATTTAGATTCGTGTGGGAAACACCAAATTCGGGGAACCCGACAATTCCCCGCACCTGAGTTAAAATCGAGCCCGAAGTCTGTGTTGCAACCAGTTGAGGTGTTCTAAATGCAAAACAGGAGATACAAACAGGAGACTTTGATAAAAATGACATCAAATAGAACCACTGCTGTCACATTGTTTTTATGATAAGTTTTGAAAGGTAGAGACACAAATCTGCTTGCTACAGCTGAACTGACTGTAAGAATAGAAGAAGTCAACAGAAAAATGACTAGAGATAATTAGCTTACATCAGCATAAAACTTCAAAGGATATACCACTGAAAAAAGGTATAAATATAGAACTTTCAAATGGGAAGATAGATTTGCTGAAAGGGGCAAAGCGATTCTCAGGCTTCAGAGGCAGGCTCTGTAAGTTTTCAACTCTTTGAGTCTTGGGGATCAAGGTACTTGTATTTGATTTTGGTGGATATCCTGGAATAGACTAAGAACTGTAAAAAATGTAACGAAGTTAAGATTTGAAAATAAGGATCTCTGATAATAAGAATTGTAAGCTTTTGTATTTGGAACTGTTAATGTTGTGACTGAATCACCAACTATAGAAACATAGATAGAAACATAGAAGATAGGAGCAGGAGTAGGCCATTCAGCCCTTCGAGCCTGCTCCGCCATTCAATGTGATCATGGCTGATCATCCAAATTCAGTACCCTGTCCCTGCCTTTTCCCCATATCCCTTGATCCCTTTAGCCTCAAGAAATATTTCCAACTCTTTCTTGAATATATTTAATGAACTAGCCTCCACCGCCCTCTGTGACAGAGAATTCCACAGGTTCACCACTCTCTGGGTGAAGAAATTCCTCCTCATTTCAGTCCTAAATGGCTTACCCCTTATCCTTAGACTATGACCCCTGGTTCTGGACTCCCCGGCCATCAGAAACATCCTTCCTGCATCTAGTCTGTCCAGACCTGACAGAATTTTATAGGTTTCGATGAGATCCCCTCTGAATCTTCTAGACTCCAGTGAGTATAAGCCCAATCGACACAATCTCTCCTCATACGTCATTCCTGCCATCCCAGGTATCAGCCTGGTGAATCTTCGCTGCACTCCTTCCATGGCAAGAACGTCCTTCCTCAGGTAAGGTGACCAAAACTGCACACAATACTCAAGGTGCGGTCTCACCAAGGCCCTGTACAACTGTAGCAAGACATCCTTGTTCCTGTACTCGAACCCTCTTGCTACGAAGGTCAACATACCATTTGCCTTCTTAACCGCCTGCTGCACCTGCATGCTTACCTTCAGCGACTGGTGCACAAGGACGCCCAGGTCTCTTTGCACTTCCCCTTCTCCCAATCTATTGCCATTCAAATAATAATCTGCCTTCCTGTTTTTGCCAACAAAGTGGATAACCTCACATTTATCCACATTATAGTGCATTTGCCATGTTTCTGCCCATCACCCAACCTGTCCAAATCGTACTGGAGTTTCCTGACATCCTCCTCGCAGCTTACCCTCCCGCCCAGCTTTGTGTCGTCTGCAAATTTGGAGATATTACATCCAATTCCCTCGTCCAGATCATTAATATATATTGTGAACAGCTGGGGTCCCAGGACCGATCCTTGCGGTACCCCACTAGTCACTGCCTGCCACTCGGAAAACGACCCGTTTATTCCAACTCTTTGCCTTCTGTCCGCCAACCAGTTCTCTATCCAAGTCAATACCTTGCCCCCAATCCCATGTGCCTTAATTTTGCACGCTAATCTCTTGTGTGGGACCTTATCGAAAGCCTTCTGAAAGTCCAAATACACCACATCCACTGGTTCTCCCTATCTATTTTACCAGTTACATCCTCAAAAAATTCCAGTAGATTAGTCAAGCGTGATTTACCTTTTGTAAATCCATGTTGACTTTGTCCGATCCTGTCACTGCTTTCCAAGTGCTCTGCTATTACATCTTTTATAATAGACTCTAGCATTTTCCCCACTACCGATGTCAGGCTTACCGGTCTATACTTCCCCGCTTTTTCTCTACCACCTTTTTTGAATAGTGTGGTAACATTAGCTACCCTCCAATCCATGGGTACCGTTCCAGAGTCTATCGAGTTCTGGAAGATGACCAGTAATGCATCTACTATCTCTAGGGTCACTTCCTTAAGTACCCTGGGATGTAGACCATCAGGCCCTGGGGATTTATCGGCCTTTAGTCCCATCAATTTTCCTAACACCATTTTCCTACAAATACTGATTTCTTTCAGTTCCTCTCTTTCATCAGACCCTATGTTCCCCGGCATCTCTGGGAGGTTATTTGTGTCCTCCTTTGTGAAGACAGAACCAAAGTATGTATTTAGTTGGTCTGCCATTTCCTTGTTTCCCATTATAAATTCCCCTGATTCTGACTGTAAGGGACCTACGCTTGACTTCACTAATCTTTTTCTCTTACATGTCGGTTCTTTAATAAATCTATATATCTTTAGAATTGTCTCACATAGTACTTCTGTATCAAACTCGCGAACTCAATCTCTGTACAGTCCTTGGTGAGGAGTTGCAGCATTCTGGGGGAGTTTTCCGGACCCTCATAATATCCGGAAGGTTACAGTCTAGCTAAACTTATTAAAAGTGCTATCTGGAGGACGGTAACATCTTCAGGTCATTCCTTTCCTTTAGGGAGAGACAGTCTGGACCTTTAGGCCCAATTAAGCGTCTTTAGGATTCGGCTACCTCTAACTTTAGTTGAAGGTGAATGTCTGAGGAATACACCTGATCCGGGGTAGTCCAAAAGGGGCTAGGACTAGTAATTATCCCTTCCGGGTATCGCCCCGTTTTGGGCGCTAACTTCTGAAATTTTGAAAATTTAGCACCAGGATAGCTAAGGATTCTGAACTTCTACTAAATTGGGTGTTAGTGCCTCAGGAAGAAAGTGGAGCACTAAATCAAGCGCTAATGACCTCAGTGGGGCACTACAGGGATGGTACCAGCAGAGCGCTACTGACTTTCAGGTGCAATGTATTCAGCAATGATCCTTCACACTGGTTCCTTCCAGCTCTTAAAGGGGAGGTTGCATCATTGTGCAGATGCTTATTTTCATCACTGCTGGCCTTGAGGCGACCTACGAGCAACTGAGTCCCCTGATGGCTATGGCAATTCCCATTCCCAGGGAGAGAGCTCATCGGTTCACAGACGTGGCATTGGTGGCTGGAGTGGAGCGAAGGAGGGCAATGCTGTTCCCGGCCACTGGAAGTAGGCCATCGCCTCAGGTGTTCAGGGCAATGTGGAGGGAAGTGGCCCAGGAGGTCTTGGCCAGTAGTGTGGTGGAACGCAGCCTGACACATTGCCGCAAGAAATTCAATGACCTCAGTCGGGTGGTCAATGCTTCAACAGCTCGTACATACCAGCATCTGAACCTCAGTCTGTGCACACTGCGCAAACAACCACACTGCCAACACTCACCCACTAAACATCTGCACCGACTCAAATTCACATCCACATTTCACGCCTTGCCTATAATAACAGCTGTTCAACTACGGCAGGCATATCTCCCAATTACATAGCTGGACTCTGACTCAAACGCATTTGTTTCTCTTGCAGGCCAAGATGGCCCACAATAGGAGGGAGCAGCAGAGAACAGGCGGGGGTGATGCACAACTCCAGCAGCTTTCAGACCTTGAGGAGCAAGTGCTGTGACTCATTGGGCAGCAGGTGGTGGGTACTGTGGCTGTCGGCGACGTCAACCCCGTTGCGGGCAAAAATGGTATCTTCAGCCCTTCTCCTTCTCTCGTCCCACTTTCCCCTCACACCACAAACCTTTCTCACTTTCCACCTCCTGAGAATGTCTGCATTCCTTGCTCCATTCCTGCCCCCCTGCCCTCACCTTAACACGAGTGTTGTGCCTTTATGCTTTCAGAAAATCAGCAGCCAGATGACGAGCCTATCCCTGAGCCTCCCACTGAGAGTGAGGAAGGAGAAGAGGAGGAGGATCAAAGCACCGCATCACTGCATCTCTCACCCGCAGGCACCACCTCAGATACTGGCACCACGCGATCTGTAGAAGCAAGTTTAGTAGAAGGGTCTGTACTGGGTGATGCACCGGGGACGAGCGGGCTGCAACAAGGCCTGGGGTAAAGGGTAGCTCGGGAGCCAGCTCCCCGGAGGGCGAGTTCGTGTGCGAGTTCTGCTGCACAGGATTCAGATGAGGACCTCGATGGGGAGGTGTTCACAAGAAGGGTAATGGCCGTGCACACCAAGATGATAGGTGCAATGGCAAGGGAGCCCGAGAGCCTCTCAGCAATGGTAAGGAGCGTGGAGGAGTCTGCCTCCAACATTGCACAGAGCTCTGCGCGCACCTTGGAACCCATCATTTCCACTGTGCAGAGGATAGTGGACTCCCAGAGAGACCGTGTGGATCCAGACCTCATGCTGCTTGTCATGGGCGATGTGGCAACTTCCATTGCAGCACAGGCGGAAGCAAGGCAACGTCTTAGTGCTGTCATGCAGTCAATGGTTGCTGCCATCGAGTCTCAGACTGCTCTTATGCTGTCTCAGCTTGATGCCACGAAAGCTCTGACTGCTGCCATCGTCGCTGCGTCCACCACAGTCTACCGGGGATGTCATGGTGTCGCAGCAGGCCAGCAATCTGTGCTCCAGCAGATTGGTAGGAATGCTGAGGTGCTGCCCCGGGGGAGTGGCAGTGGGACAGTGGAGCAGGAACCTGCTGTCCTCTCTCAGGATGACAGCATTCCTGCTCCCACCACTGCCACTCCACCAGTGCCCTTGTCGCTGCCTGTCGTCCAGCCAACCCAGACTGCTGCTGCCCAGCCTGAGGTGGTGCAGTGTACAGCCTGACCTTCCAGGCCCAGAGCTGGTCGAGGGCATCCTGCAAGGCCATCTGTAGTCTCTGGCACCGACACTCGGCAGCCTGCCACCAGCCCTGCTGCAGCCACTGGGGAGATATTACGTAGGAGCACTAGATTAGAAAAGGGCACCTGAGGTGGTGCGGCTAAGCCTCGTGGCAACGGCTGTGCCCTCATAATGGCCAAGTTGTGTAGCATGCAGCAGATGATGACGAAAAGTGACACCTGCTCAACCGAGTACTGGAGGGCTCCTCCCGAGCGGTCAATGCAGTGGAACCATTGCTTGAGCACGCCGATGGTCTGCTCAATGATGTTCCTGGTGGCAGCATGGCTCTCATTATATGAGTGTTGGGCACAGGTGTTGGGGTTGCGGGGGGGAGTCATGAGCCAGGTGGAGAGCGGATAGCCCTTGTCTCCCAGCAGCCAGCTGCAAGCTTCATGTGGTGGCTGGAACAAATCTGGCACAGGATGAAGGCATCGTGGCTGCTGCCAGGATAGCATGCATTGACAGTCAAGATTCACCGTGTGTGGTCGCACACCAACTGCGCATTAAGTGAGTGGTAGCCTTTGCAGTTATGGAATATGTCAGGCTTGTTATGAGGTGCCCGCAAAGCAACGTGGATGCAGTCAATGGCGCCCTACACCATGGGGAAGCCCACTATCCTGGCAAAGCCACATGCACGCTCATGCTGCTTCTCTCTGGTCATGGGGAAGGAAATGTAGTCCCTTCTCCTTCTGTACAAAGCATCTGTGACCTGGCAGATGGAGCAATGGATGGCAAACTTGGAGATGTTGCCTATGTCTCCTGCTGCAGACTGGAAGGATCCACTGCTGTAGAAATTGAGGGCTACGGTGACCTTGACTGCCACTGAGAGAGCCGTGGTGGTCCTGATCTCAGGCTCGAGGTCTGGTTGCAGGAGGCGGCAGAGCTCTGTGACCACGTCCTTGCTGAAGCGGCGCCTTCTAACACACTGGTCCTCAGTGAAATTCATGTAGGAGAAGTGCTGCCGGAATACCCTGAGTGGGTAAGGCCTCCTGTTGAGAGCCCTGTTGGCCCTCCTACCTCTGGCCACATTTTGCACTCTTTCTCTGTGCCTCAGTTGCCTCCGATGTTGACGCTGGAGGGCGAGGTCCAGTGCCAGTACAACCCCCATGAAAGGATACAAATATTGCACTTTCAAATCACCCCTCAATGAAACTCAATAATCTTTATATGCCAGAATACTCGTTGAAATGAAAAACGTGCAAATTGGTCAAAAGGCCTCTTTGCCTATATGAAATTAACAACGCAGCATTGTTGGCCGATGAAAACTACACCGGAAGTGAATGCCTTTAAAGAGCGCTCCTCCCGGGGACATCCGACTGAAAGCTGTCTCCTCTACCTGTCGTTGTTAACAGCAGGCACGCAAGCAAGGGGTGAGAGGGACATGACAATGACGTCACAATCTCCAGTCACAGGAGATCAGGCGCAACAGCTTACCGCCGCTGCAAAACTCCCGCCGAATTTAGTGGGAGGTGTTGATGTCGTTGCGCCCTGTCACAAATCCATTTGCGCCCCGTTAGTACATCCCAGAGGCGCTAACAGGAGGTGCAAAGGAGCCCAATTTCTAGCCCTCAGTATTCTTCCTATCTCAACCTATTCAAGAGTGAATGAAGTGACCAGCCGGTTACTGCACAACACTTGTGCAGTTGGCATATGCACTCTTAGAGGAAATTTAACCCAAGATCCAACTTTAACTGCGTCTGGGAGTTAAACACTGGCAAACTGTGCAGCCAACTGTTAGAGCAATTAGCTGGAAACATCCTTCAATGATCTATTGCTGAATGTGAGTTATTTAACAGGGTGTGTACAATGGTGAGACCTGTGAAATGCATGCATACTTGAGCAAGATGATTACACTTACACTAATTGTCATTACCTCATTACACTCAAGTAGCGACAAGAAAGCAAGGAAGGGAAGGGCTGAGAGAATGTGACAAGAAGAGGAAAGGGTGCCAGAAGGTTTAGTCAGGGAGGCAGGCAAGCAGTCAGGCTGGGGCCCCGGGGCTGAAACTAACCAACTACTTCTCCAGTCTCGAACATGAGAAGTTGGTTGACGAACATTCTCTGGAACCTGTTCCCAAAGCAAACAGGAGGATTGGCAGGCAGTGAGCTAAATATTTAACTATGGAATTGGGGTGAACTTCCACCTGTCACAAAGATATGCCACTGATTCTGAATAATCTACGAACATAGGAATATGACTAGTCCATTCAGCCCCTCGAGTCTGTTCTGCCATTCAATTCATGGCTGATTTGTATCTTAACTCCATTTCCAAACCTTGGCATCATTTATATCATTTTGACAGGATTCCTGGCCTCCTCAGTCCAGCAGTACAGAATGTGCTGTCCTTGCTACACTGCCAATCTCCATCCTTCACACCCTCCCCCCACTCCTCAGTGCAGCAAGTACAGCACATTCTGTGCTGCTGGACTGAAGATAAAAAAATGTAACATTTTTGAAAATCATGCCAAGACTGACTTACTCGGCTTTAACTTTAAATGTCCCTCCACCATCACCATAGCCGTGCTGGATGCCAGGAATGAACAGGCATTAGTATTCTCAGAAATTACTATCTGTGCCATACATGATGCCAGACAGGCAGGGGTAGATTCGGCACGTGAATCCATAATTGGAAGAATGATGTGGAAGGGATGGTTTGAAGTTTGTGAGACATTGGAACCAGTTTGGAATAGGAGATGGTTGTGTGAATTAGAAACAGCATCTTGCATCAGAAATATATATATATACAGGAAACTCTCGTTTAACCGGCAAAATTCTCACTCCGAAAACTACGGTATACAGTTGCTTATAAGTTTTGTTTTACTGTTAAGTAATTAAAGAGTTATGGATTACCCTCAACTGGCATTACTGTACTTAATCAAGCATCTTCCACCATCCATTTAACACAACATTCTGTAGGTGAGTACCCAATTATGCTGCACATTTCTTGATTTTTTTATTTTTGTTTGTTAAAAATAGCCTCGGTAGATATACCTCTCCGTTATCTGGAATTTTTTATCAACCGGCACCATCCCAGTCCCGTCGGTGCCGGATACCAAAGAGTTTCCTGTATATATATATGTATAGGCCCAGTAATTCCGGTCCCAACGCGTGAGTACGGACGGGATACTCACGCGTGGGCCCGTTGGAAGTGCCGGATTTCAGCATGCACAGCGCATGCGCGGGAAACCGGCATTTCCTCCAAGGGGTTCAGAGGTCCAACGCGTGCGCGCAGGACTCTGCGCGCACGCGTTGAACTTCCTTCTTTTTGACAGGTTTGCCCGTGTGTAAGGGCCTCAACTTTTTAGAAATGTAAAAAGGAGACGTAAGGACTTGATTCTTTAAGGTAAGTGGTCTATTATTTAAAATTATAACATTTTTTCCACAGCTTTATTGTTTTTAATGACTTTACAGTAAGGTAAGTGTATTTTAGACCCGATTTCTTAAAAAATTATTTTTTTCAAAAATTTGATTAATTGTTTAAAATAGTTTTTAAAAGTTATTTATAGTTCATTTAATTAGTGGGATGTTTTTTAAAATTTTATTTAAAGTTTAAGTAGTGTTTTGGGCGCCCGTAGTTTTCATGAGTTTGACAGTTCTTACTTTCAAACTCATGAATGAAGTTTTCCCTCCCCTGATTGGCTGCCCAGTGCTCACCTGATCCCAGCTGGCACATCGAACTAACTACGCCGCTGGATCAGGCAAGCACAGTGCGCTGACAGCTGAACTGGGCCAGTGACAGGAATTCCAAGCAGGCCCAGGCTTCAGCTGTCGGCGCGCCGGGTAAGTGCACATCGGGGGCTTGCAAGCGCAGCAAGCCCCCGAACCTAATTTCCGGGCCATAATATGGGTGTGAGGAGCTCATAGACATCTTTGCCACTAAGATTGAGATCATTTGTTCAGCTGCCTCTGCTGCTTTCCACACTTCTCTTTGCCCATTGAACTAAACCTCCCCTAAGGCTCACCCCTTAACCCTGAACCCCTCTTTCTAGTTTCATAGAAACATAGAAACATAGAAGATAGGAGCAGGAGTAGGCCATTCGGCCCTTCGAGCCTGCTCCGCCATTCAATGAGACCATGGCTGATCATCCAAATTCAGTATCCTGTCCCTGCCTTCTCCCCATATCCCTTGATCCCTTTAGCCTTAAGAAATATATCCAACTCTTTCTTGAATATACTTAACGAACTGGCTTCCACCGCCCTCTGTGGCAGAGAATTCCACAGGTTCACCACTCTCTGGGTGAAGAAATTCCCCCTCATTTCAGTCCTAAATGGCTTACCCCTTATCCTTAGACTATGACCCCTGGTTCTGGACTCCCCGGCCATCAGAAACATCCTTCCTGCATCTAGTCTGTCCAGGCCTGACAGAATTTTATAGGTTTCGATGAGATCCCCTCTCAATCTTCTAAACTCCAGTGAGTATAAGCCCAATCGACACAATCTCTCCTCATACGTCATTCCTGCCATCCCAGGTATCAGCCTGGTGAATCTTCGCTGCACTCCTTCCATGGCAAGAACGTCCTTCTTCAGGTAAGGTGACCAAAACTGCACACAATACTCAAGGTGTGGTCTCACCAAGGCCCTGTACAACTGCAGCAAGACATCCTTGTTCTTGTACTCGAACCCTCTTGCTACGAAGGCCAACATGCCATTTGCCTTCTTAACCGCCTGCTGCACCTGCATGCTTACCTTCAGCGACTGGTGCACAAGAACACCCAGGTCTCTTTGCACTTCCCCTTCTCCCAATCTATTGCCATTCAAATAATAATCTGCCTTCCTGTTTTTGCCAACAAAGTGGATAACCTCACATTTATCCACATTATAGTGCATTTGCCATGTTTCTGCCCAATCACCCAACCTGTCCAAATCGTACTGGAGTTTCACGACATCCTCCTCACAGCATACCCTCCCACCCAGCTTTGTGTCGTCTGCAAATTTGGAGATATTACATCCAATTCCCTCGTCCAGATCATTAATATATATTGTGAACAGCTGGGGTCCTAGGACCGATCCTTGCGGTACCCCACTAGTCACTGCCTGCCACTCGGAAAACGACCCGTTTATTCCAACTCTTTGCTTTCTGTCCGCCAACCAGTTCTCTATCCAAGTCAATACCTTGCCCCCAATCCCATGTGCCTTAATTTTGCAGACTAATCTCTTATGCGGGACCTTATCGGCAGCCTTCTGAAAATCCAAATACACCACATCCACTGGTTCTCCCTTATCTATTTTACCAGTTACATCCTCAAAAAATACCAGTAGATTAGTCAAGCATGATTTAGCTTTTGTAAATCCATATTGACTTTGTCCGATCCTGTCACTGCTTTCCAAGTGCTCTGCTATTACATCTTTTATAATGGACTCTAGCATTTTCCCCACTACTGATGTCAAGCTTACCGGTCTATAATTCCCCGCCTTTTCTCTACCACCTTTTTTGAATAGTGGGGTAACATTAGCTACCCGCCAATCCATGGGTACCGTTCCAGAGTCTATCGAGTTCTGGAAGATGACCAGCAATGCATCAATATTTCTAGGGCCACTTCCTTAAGTACCCTGGGATGTAGATTATCAGGCCCTGGGGATTTATCGGCCTTCAGTCCCATCAATTTTCCTAACACCATTTCCCTACAAATACTTATTTCTTTCAGTTCCACCCTTTCATCAGACCCTATGTTCCCCGGCATCTCTGGGAGGTTATTTGTGTCCTCCTTTGTGAAGACAGAACCAAAATATGTATTTAGTTGGTCTGCCATTTCTTTGTTCCCCATTATAAATTCCCCCGATTCTGACTGCAAGGAACCTATGCTTGACTTCACCAATATTTTTCTCTTCACATATCTATAAAAGCTTTTACAGTCAGTTTTTATGTTCGCTGCAAGCTTACTCTCATATTCTATTTTCCCTTTCTTAATTAATCCCTTTGTCCTCCTTTGTTGAATCCTAAACTGCTCCCAATCCTCAGGATTATTGCTTTTTCTGGCCAATTTATATGCCCTCTCCTTGGACCTTATGCTATCCCTAATTTCCCTTGTTAGCCACGGTTGGGTCACCTTTTTTGTTTTATTTTTATGCCAAACTGGGATGAACAAATTTTGTAGTTCATCCATTCGGTCTTTGAATGTTTGCCATTGCCTATCCACCGTCAACCCTTTGAGTGCCATTCCCCAATCAATCCTACCCAACTCGCTCCTCAGACCATCGTAGTTTCCTTTATTTAAATTGCGGACCCTAGTCTCCGAGTCAACTACTTCATTCTCCATCTTAATGAAGAATTCGATCATATTATGATCGCTCCGACCCAAGGGGCCTCGTACAACAAGATTGTTAATTAATCCTTTCTCGTTACATAATACCCAGTCTAAGATGGCCTGATCTCTGGTTGGTTCCTCGACATATTGGTCCAGGAAACCATCCCGTAAACACTCCAGGAATTCCTCCGCCACAGTATTGTTACTAATTTGGTTGGCCCAATCTATATGTAGATTAAAGTCACCCATGATGACTGCTGTGCCCTTATTGCACGCTTCTTTAATTTCCCTTTTAATGCCATCCCCAACCTGTGCCTTACTGTTTGGAGGTCTATAAACCACTCCCACTAACGTTTTTTCCTCCTTAGTATTTCTCAATTCTACCCATACAGATTCCACATCATCAGAGCTAATATCCTTCATTACAATTGTGTTAATCCCTTCTTTAACCAGTAATGCTACCCCACCTCCCTTTCCTTTTTGCCTATCTTTCCTGAATATCGAATACCACTGGATGTTGAGTTCCCAGTCCTGGCCTTCCTTGAGCCACGTTTCCGTAATCCCAACCAAATCGTATTTGTTTACTTCTATTTGCGCAGCCAATTCATCCACCTTATTACAAATGCTCCTCGCATTAAGACACAAAGCCTTCAGGCTTGTTTTTTTAACGCTCTTAGACCTATTAGAATTATTATTTACTGTGGCCATGTTTGATTTAAACCGTTGATTTCTCTGACTGCCACTTTTGTTTTTCTCCTTCCTATCTTTTGCTTTTATACTTGTTTCCCTTTCCTCTGTCTCCCTGCTCAGGTTCCCAACCCCCTGCCATTTTAGTTTAAACCCTCCCCCACAGCACTAGCAAACACTCCCCCTCGGACATCGGTTCCAGCCCTGCCCAGGTGCAAACCGTCCGGTTTGAACTGGTCCCACCTCCCCCAGAACCAGTTCCAATGTCCCAGGAACTTGAATCCCTCCCCCTGGCACCATTCCTCTAGCCACGTATTCATCTGAAGTATCCTTCTATTTCTACTCTGACTAGCACGTAGCACTAGTAGCAATCCTGAGATTACTACCTTTGAGGTCCTGTTTTTTAATTTATCTCCTAACTCCCTATATTCTGCTTTTAGGACCTCATCCCGCTTTTTACCTATATCTTTGGTGCCTATATGCACCACGACAACTGGCTGTTCACCCTCCCCTTCTAAGATGTTCTGCAGCCGCTCGGAGACATCCTTGACCCTTGCACCAGGGAGGCAACACACCATCCTGGAGTCTCGTTTGCGGCCGCAGAAATGCCTATCTATTCCCCTTACAATTGAATCCCCTATTACTATAGCTCTACCCCTCTTTTTCCTCCCATTCTGTGCAGCAGAGCCACCCCTGGTGCCAGGAAGTTGGCTGCTGCTGCCTTCCTCTGATAAGCCATCCCCCCCAACAGTACTCAAAGTGGTGTATCTGTTGGAGAGGGGGATGGCCACAGGGGACCCCTGCACTACCTGCCTGCGCCTAGTACTCTGCCTGTTGGTCACCCGTTCCCTTTCTTCCTGTCCAACCTCTTCCTGCGGTGTGTCCAACTCCGTAAATGTGCTATTCACGATGTCCTGAGCATCGTGAACGCTCCAGTATGTATCCAATCGCAGTTCCAGTGCCACAATGTGATCTGTCAGTAGCTGTCAGTAGCATGAGTTCTCTCCCCTCATGCTATCTCTAAGCTCATCTTGTCCTGCTCCCTCAACCCCATTCCCACTAAACAGCTGACCACCCAACTTCTTGTCCTGCTAGCTGACATTGTAAATGGTTCCATTGCTTCCCTCCCTTTCATAGAATCATAGGATAGTACAGCACAGAAGGAGGCCATTCAGCCCATTGAGTCTGCGCCGGTTCTTTCGAAGAGCAATATAGTTATTCCCACATCCCTGCTCTTTCCCCATATCCCTGCTATTTTTTCTCCTTCAAGTATTTATCCAATTCCCTTTTGAAGGTTACTATTGACTCTGTATCCACCACCCTATCAGGTGGTGCATTCCAAATCCGAACCACTGATTGCGTAAAAAGGTTTTTCCTCAAATCACCTCTGTTTCTTTTGCCAATCACCTTAAATCTGTGCCCTTTGGTTATCAACCCTTCAGCCATTGGAAACAGTTTCTCTTTATTTACTCTATCTAAACCCTTCATGATTTTAAACACCTCTGTCAAATCTCCTCTTAGCCTTCTTGGCTCTAAGGAGAATAACCCCAGCTTCTCCACTCTATCCATGTAACTCTAATCCCTCATCCCTGGAACCATTCCTGTAAATCTCTTCTTTACCCTCTCCAAAGCCTTCCGGTCCTTCCTAAAATGTGGTGCCCAGAAATGGTCAGAATACTTCAGCTAGGACCAAACTAGTGTTTTATATAGGTTTAGCATAACTTCCTGGCTTTTGTACTCCATGCCTCTGTTTCTAAAGCCCAGGATCCCCTATGCTTTATTAACTGCTTTGTTAACCTGTCCTGCCACCTTTAAAGATTTGTGCACAAAAATCCCTCAGGTCTCTCTGTTCTTGCACCCCCTTTAAAATTGTACATTTAGCTTGTATTCTCTCTCCTCATTCTTCCTACCAAAAAGTATCATCTCACACTTTTCTGCGTTGAATTTCATCTGCCATGTGTCTGCCCATTCCACCAGCCTGTCTATGTCCTCTTGAAGTCTATTACTATCTTCCTCAGTGTTTACTACACTTCCAAGTTTTGTGCCATCTGCAGATTTTGAAATTGTGCCCTGTACTCCCAAGTCCAAGTCATGAAAGTATATCAAATACAGCAGTGGTGCTAGTACTGAATCTTGGGGAAATCCACTGTATACCTCCCTCCAGTCTAAAAAAAGTCATTTACCACAATTCTCTGTTTTCTACCCCTTAGCCAATTCTGCATCCATGCTGCTGCTGTCCCTTTTATCCCAAGGGCTTCAATTTTGCTAACAAGCCTAATATGTGAAACTTTATCAAAAGCCTTTTGAGAGTCCTACACATCAACTGCACTGCCCTCATCCACCCTCTCTGTAACCTCATCAAAAAACTCAATCAAGTTAGTCAAACACGATTTGCCATTAACAAATCCGTGCTGGCTCTCCATGCTTGTCCAAGTTGCTGTTAATTTTCTCCTGGATTATTTTTTCTTAAAGCTTCTCCACCACCGATGTTAAACTGACTGGCCTGTAATTGCCAGGCTTATCCTTCTCTGTTTTTTTGAACAAGTATGTAACATTTACAATCCTCCAGTCCTCTGGCACCACCCCTGTATCTAAGGAGGATTGGAAGATTGTGGCCAGCACCTCCGCAATTTCAACCCCTACTTCCCTCAGCAATCTTGGATGCATCTCATCCGGACTGGGTGACTTGTCTACTCTAAGTACTGTCAGCCTTCCTAGTACCTCCTTTTTATCTATTTTTATCTCATCCAATATCTTGGCAACTTCCTTGTTTACCATAGCTTTGACAAAGTCCTCTTCCTTGGTAAACACGAATGCAAAGTACTCATTTAGTACCTCAGCCATGCCTTCTACCTCCACCAATAGATCTCCATTTTGGTCCCTAATCGGCCCCACCGCTCCCCTGACAACCCTTTTACTATTAATATGCCTATAGAAGACCTTTGGAGCCCTTTTTACGTTAGCCACTAATTTATTCTCGTACTGTCTCTTTGCCCCTCTTATTTCCTTTTTCACTTGTCCTCTGTACTTTCTATATTCAGCCTGATTCTTCCTTGTATTATCAAGCTGGCATTTGTCATACGTCCCCTTTTTCTGCTTCATTCTACTCTCTAACTCTTTCATCATCCAGGGAGCTCTGGCTTTGGTTGCCCTCCCCATTCCCCCTTTTGAGAATGTACCTAGATGTACCTGAACCGTCTCCTCTTTAAAGGCCACCTATTGCACCATTACAGTCTTTGACTCCAATTACCTGGTTCAGACCCCTCCTCACTGAAATTAGCCCTCCTCCAGTTAAGAATTTTTATTCCAGATTGCTCCTTGTCCTTCTCCATAACTAATCTGAACCTTACGATACTATGATCACTATCTCCGAGATGCTCCTGAACTGTGACATTCTCCACTTGACCCACTTCATTCCCCAGGATTAGATCCCGCAATGCTTCATACCTCTTTGGGCAGGAAACATACTGATCAAATTCTCCTGAACACACTTCAAAAATCGTTCCCCTTCTCTGCCCTTAACACAATCACTGCCCCATTCAATATTGGGGTAGTTAAAGTCTCCCATTATCACTACTCGATAGTTTTTGCACCTCTCGGTAATTTCTTTGCAAATCTGTTCCTCTATCTCTTTCCCACTATTTGGTGGCCTATAAAATACACCAAATAGCGTAATAGCTCCTTTATTGTTTCTTAACTCCAACCAAATAGATTCTGGCTTTGACCCCTCAAGAACATTCTCTCCTTCTAGCACTGTAATATTTTCCTTAATCAAAATTGCTACCCCTCCTCCTTTTTTTCCTTTCCTATCTTTCCAGAATAACTTGTACCCAGGAATATTAAGCATCCAATGCTCCCTTTTTTGAGCCAGGTCTCGGTTATCGCCACTGCATCATATTCCCACATTGCTATTTGCAGCTCACCAACCTTATTAACCACAACTTTCAAAGTAGTCATCATCAACCCCCTCCTTAAAAAAAATACCCTTGACTTCTCTGTTCTTCCAAACTACTATTCCATCCTCAATCTTTCCTTTCCAAAGTGCTTGAACATGTAGTCGCCTCCTATGTCTGTGCCCACTTTTCCTACAATTCTTCCGTTTTAATCACTCAAATCAGTTTTCTGCCCAAAACAGCCTAGCCAAAGTCACAAATTACATCCTCTGTGACTGTGGTGCACTATTCCTTCTCATCCTCCTCAACCATGCTGCAGCCTTTGATACGGTCAACCACATCATCTCCTCCAAGACCTCTCCTCTGTTGTCCAGCTCTATGGAAATGTCTATGCTTGGTTCCACTCTTACCAATCTGATCATAGCCAAAAAATCTCCAGCAATAGATTCTCTTACCGCCGTCACATTGTTACATCTCGAGTCCACCAAGGATCTATCCTTGACCTCCTCCTCTTCCGCATCTATATGGTGCCCCTTGGCAACACCATCTATAGACATGGGATCAGTTTCCACATGTAAATTAATGACAACCAGTTCTACCTCTCCACCATCTCTCTCAGCTCTCCCACTGCCTCCGTATTATCAGACTGTTTGTCCAACTTCCAGTCTTGTGGGAGCTGCAAATTTCTTCAGGCTAAACATTAGAAAGACAGAAGCAGTCGTCTTTGCCCTCATCATAAACTCTGCACCCTTATGACCAATTACGTCTCTCTCCCAGGTGACTGTCTCAGACTGAACCAGACTGCTCACACCCTTAGCATCCTATTGAACCACAAGTTGAGGTTTCAACCCTATATCCTCTTCATCACCTACTTCCGCCTCTGTAACATTGCCCGCCTCCACCCCATCTCTGCCCATCTGCTGCTGAAACCCTCATCCATGCCTTGACTCCAGACTCGACTATTCCAATGCTATTCTGGCTAGTCTCCCATTCTCCACCCTCCGTAAGCTTCAACTAACCCAATACTCTGCTGCCTGTATCCTATCCCACACCAAGTTTCACTTACCCATTGTCCCTGTCTTTCCTGACATACATTGACTCCCGGTCGCCCAATGCCTCTAATTTAAAATTCTCATCCTTGTGTTTAAATCCCTTTATTGCCCTACTGTTTGGGCTGGATTTTGCCAATGAGGTGCTTTTGGGGGTGGGACTCCCACTTGTCGGGTTTTAGTCCCGCCTCCATCAACTTCTGGCCAACCCATGCTATTTTCCTTTGATTGACCTTGTTAAGCCCGCCCAGCGGGCTTAGCAGGCCAATTAAGGGAAAGCCGGTTACAGAGAACGTCAATGTATGACATTTCATTTGTCAAAAATTTTTGACCGATGAATTGTCATCGTTTGACAGCTCTGTGAAGCTGTCAAACACTGACATTCTCTGTAGTTTGATGAGTTCTTGAATTCAAGACTCATCAAACCTCTTTATTTAGCAGAAATTAGATGATTGTTGCATTGGAGAATGCAAAGGCCATCTGTCATCTCTGCCGCGGAGGTGCGAGACTCTTTGCATACCCAACTCTTGAAGCCTGCAGGAAGAAACAAAGGTAAGTAAACTTTTTCTAACACTTTCCACTTACCTCACATACTCACCTCTCCACACTTGCACCCATCACTTACCTTCACAGTGCACTTTTGGACCCTTCTGACTCCCACAGACCCACTGCTCGCCTCGGTGACCCTGGCGGGGTTCGGAGCCTTCGGGAAGCCCGCACTTGTGTGGGTAAAATGGGGATAATCCTCTTATCTGCCTGTTAACTACCTGTTAACAGGCAGATAAGTGACACTAATCCCCTTCCCACCTCCAAGGAGACGGGACCCAGCGCGGGTTGGCTACCCGCCTCCTGGCAAGATAGCACGGAGGTGGGTTGGGGGCGGTTTGGGCACCTGCCCCCAGATTCTGCCATTTTCCCAGCAGTCCCGCCTCCATACCCACCTCCCCAGGGCTGGCAAGATCGTGCCCTTTATCTCTGTAATCTTATCCAGTCTTACAACCACCTGAACTCTCTGTTCCTCTGACTTTGGCCTTTTGTGATTCCACCCCCCACCACCTTTGCCCTACTATTGCCTTCAGCTGCCTTGACCCACACTCTTGAATTCTCTCCCTAAACTCCTCTGCCACTCTACCTCCCTCTAGTCCTTTAAGACCCTTGTTAAAACCCACCTCTTTAATCAAGCTTTTGGTTACCCCAACTAATATCTTGTTCTTTGGCTCAGCATCAAACTTTTTGATTATGCATTTGTGTAGTCCCTTGGGATGATTTTCTACTTGAAAGATGCTTTATAAATGCATATTGTTGTTGCTATTTCTGCTGATCAGTAAATTGGTAACAAGGGGAAAATTAGAAGAATTTTTTCACACAATGGGTTATTAGAATATGGAATACATATCACCAGTGGCTGTTGAAGTTGATTGAATCACACATCAGCCCGTGACCCCCGTTGGACCCTCGCAGCTCACCAGTGTCATTTAAATGAGTCCTGGTCCTCAAATTGGCTCTGGTCTCTTTGTCCCTAGAATGGGTGGACTTCTGGCATGCTCTGCCAGTAGACTGCCCAAAAGTTAAAATCGATTCCATGGTCTGTTATCTTTGATCAGTGCACAGATTACCTGCAAAGATTCATACTAATGCATGCTGAAAGTTTTCTCCCTGAGTTTTCTTGCACAGGTGCATGCTGAGAGTCTCTTCAGCAGCATAATGTGATTGGCAGCTGAAGAATTTATTTTTAAAAATTGCAAAAACTTGGGCACGGAGAGTGTAAATTGCTCTCTGATCTACTACCCTCATTTTGGGTCTTCAAAATTTCAATTCCTTCCCTTCCCACACCATGGCAATACTTTACATCTAGTGTTACTATGGCACAAATGACAGCAAATAAGTCTAATGATGTATTTCTCATGATAATACTCATGCCCATATTTGGGTGGATGTAATGGACGGCCAGCAGTTCTGGTGGGAAATTCCATAAGTGGTGCAAGGGAACAGTTCCAGGTGCTGTTTGACACCTCCCCCACCCCCCAGGAAGACAGTGGAATTCTAGAAGAAAAACCTGATGCCTTGTTTCCAGTAGCAACACCTCAGCTTAGTGTTAAAAGCCAAAAGGATTATCTAAAAATATTTGAAGCAGTTTGATTGGTTCCTTTTCTTTCTTTTATTGGTAGATTTTGCTGACTGCTTGTGTTTGACTTAATTGCTTTCACATTTAGTAGTTCCTCATTGCTGTTTTCCTCCCAGTTTTCTTCACATTTGATTCACATGTTCCCTACCTCTTCAGTTGAATTTGTTGCTTGTTCATGAATATATTTGACCTAATCAGCTGCAAAAAATCTGCATAAACATACATGTGATGCAAGCGCCCCAGCACAGGAGCAGGAAAATCTTCCCACCATTTTATGTAGATAGCTAGTTAGCTAGCTAGTTATATGGTCAGATAAATAAATTAATTTTGGTTTTAACCCTCTTGATTCTCATCTTAAATGTTATCTTCACAACAGGTTCTGCATTTTGACACAGAATGGGATGTCCATCCAAGATTCAAGGAATTAATAGCTGATATCAACAAACCTGATAAACCTTATCTGCTGAAACTGGCCAACCGTGTATATGGAGAGCAAACATTCAAATGTCTCAGGGTAAGATCGGATCGCTGAAAATTAGTCACACCCACTGGACATAATAAGCCCTTAGAAACAACTAAGAAAACATACAATGTTAATGCAATGGGACATAAATATAACAACATTGAAATGGAATACCCAGTAGTACCACAGATCACAAAAATGAGGAGAACCAGTTCAGTTAGTTTTTACTACTGCAATAGCAATAAGTATTGCTTCCAAGACCATTAATACTGTAAGAATAAAAAGCTCGCCATTATTTTAACTGTTTAAATATTAAATTGTATTTTGTATTTTTTTTCCAATTCTATTCTACTGCTCCCCTGAACTTTCTGACTTTGTGCCTCTGAGGCTGAGCATTGCCTACTGGGAGTACACAATGGAAATTCAGACACATGCTGCACATCACTTTCCGATCATTTAAACTAATGATCAGAAAATTATGCACAGCAGGAGCCCAAATTTCTGGTATGTGTCCTAATGGGCAAAGCTAAACAATAGAATGTAAGCTTCTCTAACCTTTCATACTTGCTTCCCAATGAATTGCCACAATGCCTTTATTTTAAGGAGCTCCAACATGCCAGAAAGGCAAGTTTCTGGAAGGAGCCTCATAGATCAAGGTTATCCCCACTAACTGTAGCTAATGATACCTGTGTGGTGCCCCAGGACACCAGCTGAGTAGTGCTGCAAAAGGGAACATTTAATCACTAGAGCCAACATAGAGCATACCATAGGCATGCTTCAGGTGCCTGGGGCATTCTGCAGTAGAGGTGGTCCTCAAGGATCATGCTGCACAACAATTTTAGTCCAATCATAGTTTTAGTTGAAAACCTGTGTGTGTGCCTAGTACTTTTACCACGATGCCTTGTGTGCAGCTGGTGGGAGGGCTGCGAGTCCTATTGTGCCAATTTTACAAGCCTCGATTTGGGGACCTTCATAGAATCTACGCTTCACCATGCAAGAGTCTCCTGTATGTGTTTAAAACAGGTCCTGAAGGACACCCCCTACAGGTCCTTTAATCTGGTATCTTTTAATTTTTATCAACAAGCTTCCTATGAGGCACATGTCCTTCCCATGATTTCCCATCCATTCATTTTACTGGCTGAATAATATGTGAATGAGAAACAACATCACCAAGGTTGCAATGTTTTGGTGGGATAAAAACCTGGACAATTGATGGGGGTGCAGAATTTGGGGTGGAAAGTAAATCTGTGGGTTTTATCGGGGGTCTTACTTGCCGACATCCACAGTTCTGAGCAAATGGGAAGGACACCTGCCGGAAATTGGCCTTATTTAAATATGCAGATATTTAATGATGTCAGCGAGGCCTGGCTACTATTTTAACCATGGGCCTGAGTGGAGAAGCCGTTGTGGCTTTCCCACCAAGTCAACCTTGGTGAGGGACCAGGTGAGAAGAAGCTTTTAAACTATTTTTTAAACTTTTGTTGTTTGAACAGAACAGAAGTCCTGCCCAGCCACACTTCCAGTGGCAGAAGGGATCATCAGAATTTTGTGGTCAACATTTTTAAGTCAGCGCTTATAGTTTTGTGAAAGATGCAGTGTGGTGCTACACAAGGACAATAAGGTTTAAAAAAAAATCTGTTTACCAATAGTGGCATCTATTAGATTGAGGAATACAAAATTTATCTTTAAAATTATTGTTTCTTAAAGCCAAAAGAAGTCAGTATACAGAGGATTGTTTTTATGGACAAAAGTAGCACATTATAAGACAGCTGTGGTGAATATTTAGTTATTTCCTTTAAACATAGACAAGCACTCATCCAGTTCACTGTGAATTACATAGAATTATGCAGAATTTTTTTGTTATATTTGTTCATGAGACGTAGGCGTCACTGGCACGGCCAGCATTTATTGCCAGCCCTAATTGCCCTTGAGAAGGTGGTGGTGAGCCATCTTCTTGAATCGCTGCAGTCCGTGTGTTGAAGATACTCCCACAGTGCTGTTAGGGAGGGAGTCCCAGGATTTTGAACCAGCGACAATGAAGGAACGGTGATATATTTCCAAGTCACTCGCCACAGAATACCCAGCCTCTGATCTGCTCTTGTAGCCACAGTATTTATGTGGCTGGTCCAATTTAGTTTCTGGTCAATGGTGACCCCCCTGGATGTTGATGCTGGGAGATTCGGTGATGGTAATGCTGTTGAATGTCAAGGGGCGGTGGTTAGACTCTCTCTTGTTGGCGCAAATCTTACTTGCCACTTATCAGCCCAAGCCTGAATGTTGTCCAGGTCTTGCTGCATGCGGGCATGGACTGCTTCATTATCTGAGGAGTTGCGAATGGAACTGAACACTGTGCAATCATCAGTGAACTTCCCCACTTCTGACCTTAGGATGGAGGGAAGGTCATTGATGAAACAGCTGAAGATGGTTGGGCCTAGGACACTGCTCTGAGGAACTCCTGCAGCGATGTCCTGGGGCTGTGATGATTGACCTGTACAGCACAGAAACAGGCCATTTAGCCCAACTTGTCCATGCTGGCATTTATGATCCAAACAAGCCTCCTCCCACCCCTCTTCATCTCACCCTATCAGCATAACCTTCTATTTCTTTCTCCCTGGTGTGTATATTTAGCTTCCCCTTAAATGCATTAGAAACGATTGAATGATGGGCAAATTTACATATATTCTGATGTCTCTTTTACCTCGAAGTAAACTTTCTCCCTGTTGTGTTTGAAACGTTTCTGAGCGTTTATGTTCATTCTTTCTCAGGAATTCCAAAGCTCCACGTTAAAGTTCTACGAGGCAGAATTGGCTGCTGTTAGTTTCGTAAGTCAGCCAGAATCTGCCAGAAAGGAGATCAATTCTTGGGTAGAGAACAAGGCTGAGGGTAAGATATTTTCAACAATTCAATGCAGTTGCACTATCTACTTGAATTAAACTAGGAAAGAAGTAACTCTGCCCCCATTAAAATCAATGGTAATCCTGAATTTGCTGAATTAACACTACTTTGATCGCCACTGACAGTTAAACCGTTACTGAATGATGCTGGTGAGTCATACAATGAGGTTGATGGGTTCAGAATCAGTAAAGTTATTGCCCAGCAGGTTGCTTACATCTGAGACAGGCTTCATTTTATAATAAACTAAGGGGGAAAAATTCAGTGTCGCCCCTTTTGGGGCACCATTATCGGGTGTGCGCAAAGCTTAGCGCCTGGCGCTAATAATCGCCTCCAACGGCAACCTTGGCTTTTATCGCCCCTGGAGGTGATTGGAGCGCTAAATCAGGCGCTTCACACCTGTCTTAAGGCGCAAAGGCCGAGGAGCGAGGCGCTACCTCAGAGTGCTGGTGAAGCAAGGAAGGGCAAATCAGAATGAACCTGCAAAGTGCTGCTCAGTACCCAAAACTCCTTCACACAGCGTTGAATCTCTCCAGAAGCCTCTGTCTCTCTCTCTCAGAATGCGTGGTGCAAAAATGTCACCAACAAAAAAAGGCAGGAAGTGGTCGCCTTTAAATAGTGCTCCCCCAGTCCCTTTCTGACTGCAAAATGCTCCCCTTAACCTGTCGTTGCTAGCGGCAGGCGGTAAGGCAGGGGGCGCCACTCAATATCTGGTCCGGGCTGCTACCGGGGCGTTGCGCACTCGACTGGCATCACGATCTGCCAGCGCAGGAGATCATGGCGGTAGTGTTTAGCGCCGCCACAAAATGTCTAGTTAATTTCATGAGTGGCGCAAACATTGCCGCGCCCGGGTGCTAGTTGCTTTGCGTCCTCTTAAGGCACTAACGGGAGGCGCAAACAACTGAATTTTTCCCCCTTGAAGTTTAATGTTGTCTCAACCTTGAAGGAATCCTTGTGGAAACATTTTTGCTGCCTTGTTGGGTTGATGGAGTTAAGATACAGATCAGCCATTGTCTTATTGAATGGCAGAACAGGCTCAAGGGGCTGAATGGCCTAATCCTGTTCATATGTTCCTATGTTCTAGGAACTTCATTGAATCTTAAACCTCAATTAAGTAATAAAATACATGTCTTAACAGCCAGGCATGTTCGAGCCAGTTTACCAGAGAATCGCTGCTTGGTTGATGTTCAAACTTTATCAAAATGACAGTCACGTCCTTTTGAAACCATAAATAACTGTAAAAAACGATTTTAAACAATAATTTTTAAATTTGAAAAAAATTATTATATAAAAAATCGGGGCTAAAACTAAACTTACCTTACTGTAAATTCTTTAAAAATAATAAACCTGTGGAAATTTTTTAAATAAATTGTATTAATAGACCACTTACCTGTAAAACTAAGTACTTACGTGTGGTTTTTCAATGTGTAAAAACCGGAGGCCTTTACACATGCGCAACTCTCTAAAAATAAAGGAAATCCAAGTCGCACGCGCTGCCTGTGTAGTCGCACGCGTTCAGCCTCTTAACCCCTTGGGTCAGAGGAGAGGAAATGCCGGTTTTCCCCGCATGCGCTGTGCATGCTGAAAACCGGCAATTCCTCCGGGCACACGCGTGAGTACCCCGTCCGTACTCACGTGTTGGGAGAGGAATTACTGGGCCATTGTGTTTGGTGCCCTGCTCCAGGAAAATCCGGGCCTATCTGATGGGACTGAGCAAAACATAAGTCTCTGAAAGTTACGGTTCCCAAATAATTTACCTTTGCTGTGTAATGTAATATAATAGTACCCTAATTGTCGGCTGCAAATATTTTTTTGCTTTAAACAATGTGTCATCTTGCTAAATTGAAGTGTGCTTTCATTTAGGTACAATCCAAAATATACTGTCAGTGGATACTATTACTAGTCTCACAAAACTTGTTCTTGTAAATGCCATCTACTTTAAAGGGAAGTGTGTTAGATCCGTGATTCTGAGAGTATGATGTTTTTCAATAACCACACGGATGCTGTAACTTAACAATCAACAGGTTTTTACTGGAGTAGGGTAGTCTCGAGACTGGGGTACAGAGGTATGCTCAAGGCTTATATACAGGTGTGGTCACTGCCGGTACTCCAGTATACAGGAGCTGTAAAAGTAGTTCTCTCTTAAAGGTACATACACTACAATTCCTCCCCTTTTAGATTAGTAGTACCCATAATATTCAAATAACAATTAACACTTTAACATGTACATTAAACAACAATAGTCCATTTATAGATTCAGTCTTTGGGGCGGCTTCCTGATCCTTTCGGGATAGCGCCTTTCCTGAGGTTCTTGTTCTTGGTGCGGAGGCGATTCTGGCCCCTTTTCGTCGGTTATTTCATCCGTTTCCACTGCTACTGTTTCTGAGGTGGATGTTACCGGTATGTCGGGTTCATCCCCAGGGACGCGAGACATGGGGTTGACTCGTTCCTGTGACGCTAAGATCTGATCGACGTGGCGTCTCACAATGTTCTCCCCGACATCCACTGTGTACATTAATGGCCCCTGCCTTGTGCATGTCGTTCCGGGTTGCCATTTCTCCGTTCGGTAGTCACGGGCCAAGACTGGTTGTCCTACGTTGAAGCTCCTTGTCGGCTTCTCATTTATGTGCTGGAATTGTTTATCTTCAACATTTCTTCGCACATTTGGTCTGAGCAAGTCCAGACGAGATCTCAACCTTCGGTTAAAGAACATCATGGCTGGGGTCTGGTTGGTAACTGCATGTGTCGCATTTCAGTAGGCTAATAAGAAATTGTCCACCTTATGCTGTAGTGGAATTTCATCGTCGCACATGGCCTTTATCGCCTTCTTAAAGGTTTGTACGAACCTCTCAGCCAATCCATTTGTGGCTGGATGATACGGGGCGGATGTGTAATGCCTTACCCCATTCCTTCTCATAAATTTTCGAAACTCTTCGGACACAAACTGTGGTCCATTATCAGAGCAAATCTGCTCTGGCAAGCCGTTCCTGGCAAATATGGTCCGTAGGACTGCAATCGTCTTCTCTGTAGTGGTTGAGGACATTTTGATCACCTCAGGCCATTTCGAATGAGCATCCACTGCTATTAAGAACATTGAGTCCATGAATGGACCAGCAAAATCAATATGCACCCGTTGCCATGGAGAGGAGGGCCACTCCCATGGGTGTAGAGGGGCATGTGGTGGTGCATTTTGGACCTTCTGGCATCCTGAGCAGCTCTTGGTTAGGTCTTCGATTTGTTGATCGATTCCCGGCCACCACACATAAGCCCTAGCAAGGCTTTTCATTTTCACTCCCCCCAGATGACCTTCATGAAGTTCATTTAGCACTCTCTCCCTTAACTTGGGTGGAATCACCACTCTGGATCCACACATCACTGTCCCTGGCATACTGACAGCTGTTCTCTTCTGGATGAGAATGTTGGCAACAGTGAGTCGCCATGTGTTGGCCATCCCCTCACCGTCAAATCATATACCCGAGACAGCGTCGGATCATTGCGGGTCTCCTTCTCTATATCCGTGTTCGTCACTGGCAATCGTTCAATTATTGATGAATAAAATATCTCGATCGGGTCCACTGCTGGTGTTTCCTCCACGGTAGGCAGTGGCAGGCGCGATAGCCCATCAGCGTTTCCATGCTGTTTCGTGCCTTTATGTTCTATTTCATATTGATTCGCCCCTAGAAACAGGGACCATCTTTGTAACCATTGTGCAGTCATCACTGGAACGCCCTTCTTAGGATTAAAGATGGAGACAAGTGGTTGGTGGTCAGTCAGCAAGGTGAACTTCTGCCCATGCAGATAGTGGTTGAATTTTTTTACTCCCCATACTAGGCTGAGGGCCTCCCTGTCAATCTGGGCATAGTTGCACTCGGCTGAGGTTAGTGACCGAGACGCAAAGGCTACTGGCCTCTCCAACCCGTCTGGGAATTTGTGCGACAGCACCGCTCCAATACCATAGGGTGATGCATCACATGCCAAACGAATTGGTAGTGCTGGGTTGAAATGGGCCAACATCTCTTTTGATGTGATCAATTCTTTACACTTCTGGAAAGCTCGTCTATGTTCATCATTCCTCTTCCATGGCACCCCTGTTTGCAGTAGGGTGTTCAGTGGGTGTAATACCGTGGACAAATTTGGTAAGAACTTATGGTAGTAGTTTACCAATCCGAGGAACGACCTCAGTTGTGACACATTTTCCGGTGCTGGAGCCTTGACTACTGCCTCAATCTTTTCAGGGGACTTATGTAACCCCTCTTCATCGATGACGTGGCCACAATACGAGATCTGCTTCTGGAAAAACTCGCACTTGTGGCGATTAGCTCGTAGCCCATATTCCTTTAATCTGGTGAGCACCTTCTCCAAGTTGGCGAGGTGATCACTGTCATTTTCGCCCGTGACCAGGATGTCGTCCAAATAACACTGGGTCCCTGGAATCCCTTGCAGGACTTGATCCATCGCCCTTTGCCAAATAGCCGGAGCCGATGCTACCCCGAACACCAGCTGGTTGTATTGATAGAGACCTTTATGAGTGTTGATCGTAAGGTATTGTTTCGAGGCTTCTTCTACCTCCATTTGCAAGTACGCCTGGGCTAGATCAATTTTGGTTAAGCGTTTACCTCCAGATAGCGAGGCGAAAATATCCTCAATTCGTGGAAGCAGATATTGTACCATGTGAAGGACTGGGTTCACTGTCACCTTAAAATCCCCACAGATGCGGACCTTCTTTGGTTCCCCAGGCGTATTACTGAACGACCTCTTCATTACAGGAACGATGGGTGTAGCCCACTCACTCCAGTCTACTTTGGACAGTACTCCTGAACGTTCCAACCCTTCCAGCTCTGCTTCGACAGCTGGTCTGATCACATAAGGCACTGGTCTGGCCTTAAGAAACTTTGGGCTTGCATTTTCCTCTATTTTAATCATTGCTGTTATGCCTTTTAGTGTTCCGAGTCCCTCCTGGAACACTTCTTTTGCGTCAGTTAGCATTTTTGACAGTCGTCCAGGTGTGACGTCGTCATCCTTTTTGGCCTCAACCTTCAGTGCCTGCATGGAATGCCAATCTAATTGTATCTTCCGGATCCATTCACGTCCTAGTAGTGGTGGTCCTCCATCTGGCAATACATATATGTCCATTTTAGGTATTTCCTGGCCGTTATATATCACTTTTACCCTTATTTTTCCTTTGGGGTAGACTTTTTGCGCTGTGTACATCTTCAAGACAATCTCTGTAGCTTTCAAGGGTATATGTGAAAATAGCCGCTTGTAGTCCCTTTGGTTTATGACTGTTAGGGCTGATCCTGTGTCCAATTCCATTTTCACTTGGACTCCGTCTATCTTGAATGTAACCCAGATAGTCTGGTGATCCTCCATTTTGGTTACCTTATGTAGTTTCAGACAACCCAGCTCCTTACTTCCGGAGTCTGTGTCACTTTTCTGTTCGTCTGAACTACTGTCCATCACCTTGTGTACCTTTTTGTACTTCTCCTGTGGAGATTTCTTACTGTTGGTTTTCTTCCCAGACCTGCAGACTCTTGCTATGTGTCCTGCTTTTCCACACTGTCTGCACACTTGGTCCTTGAACCAACAATCCTTCTGGTCGTGTGTTGTTCTGCCGCAGCGATAGCACTTCCCTGTCCCATAGGACATTTCATTGGTGCCATATTCTTGCGGTCTCCATTGTATCTCTGCAGTGTCCCTTGCGGCTGCTTCATGTGATACTGCCATACTGAAAGCCTTGTCCAGCGTAAGATCCTTTTCTGATAGAAGCCATTTCTGGGTTCCTTCACTTTGCAGCCCACACACAAACTTGTCCCTTAACGTATCTGCTGGTCCCGCTCCAAACTGGCAGTGTTTCGATAGCTTGCGCAGTTCCGTTAGGTACTCAGCATTGCTTTCGTCTTTGTGTTGGTTCCTTTTATGGAACTTAAATTGTTCTGCTATCAGCAGCGGTGTGGGGTTTAAGTGGTCCTGTAGGATTTCTACTATGCTTTCGAAATTCTTGTTCACAGGCTTCTCTGGGGTTATTAGGTTTCGCAGTAACCCATAAGTTTTTGCACCCATGGAATTTAACAAAACCAGTGCTTTCCTAGCATCTGGCACTTCATTCGCCCTGCAGTACACCTCCATACGTTCCACATATGTCGCTCAATCTTCGACTTCATTGTCGAATGTAGAGATACTGCCACTCTTCGGCATCCCTGGGTGTGATTTAACTGTCAAAAATGGCATCTCCCGCGCTTCCCCTTCTTCTCCGCTGGCACAAAATGGCGTCTCCCGTGCTTTCCTTCCTTCCCGCGCTCGCCTTTCTTCTCCGCTGCGGCTTCTAAAAATGGCATCTCCAGCGCTCTTCCTTCTCCGCGGCTCAATGGCGTCTCCCGCGCTCTCCCTTCTTCTCCCCGCGGACAATGTTCAGCCCTTGAGCCCTGGCTGTGCTCTGTGCATGCTCTTTTTTTTTGTGCGCCTTTCCCGTTTCCGCCGCTCGGTCCTGAACCCGGCTGCTGCTTTACCCTCTCTCTCTCCATTTTGTTTTTCTTCGACACCGCTCGGTTTTCAACCCCCGGCTGCGCCCTGTGCGCTTCACCCTCTGTCTTACCCCGTCGACGCTGCTCGGCTTTCTCTCCGCCGTCGGTCGGCTCCAGCCGCCGCTGTCCGGGAAGGGTCTGCGCTGTACCTGTCGTCAGTCTATTGCTGATCGTCATGGCTGGGGAACCAAGCCCGGCTCTCCACAGCCTCCCCTGCAATGTTCACTCTCTGCCGGACGACTGGGCGGTTGCTCGTGGTCGACGCCCGTGCTTCTGGCCTCGACTTTCTTCCACCGCCCTCCCGGAGCGAATCCTCGAAGGGAAATGCAGAGTTGCAGGTGGATTCGAATCGCCACTCGTCGCCACTGTTAGATCCGTGATTCTGAGAGTATGATGTTTTTCAATAACCACACGGATGCTGTAACTTAACAATCAACAGGTATTTACTGGAGTAGGGTAGTCTTGAGACTGGGGTACAGAGGCATGCTCAAGGCTTATATACAGGTGTGGTCACTGCCGGTACTACAGTATACAGGAGCTGTAAAAGTAGTTCTCAGTTCAGTTCAAATGCTTTATTGGCATGAAAGTTTACAGAGAACCATATTGCCAAAGCTTACATAGCAAAAAGGTACAGTTTTCCAACATTCTGTAGGTGTCAATCGATTTGACATTTGTTGGGTACATACAATATTACTTTTAAACAATATTAATTTTAAACAGTCTTTCTACTTCATTTGGTACGTTCAATATTAATTTTAAACAGTCTTACTTTTAAACAGTCCTCAGGTTGTGACATGTTGTTACATATTTGGCCCCAAGGTATGGTCTGTCTCCTTCTCCTTAAAGGTACATACACTACAAAGTGGAACAGCAAATTTAATGAAAATGACACATATGTAACACCCTTCAGGCTAAACAAGGTATGTTGCTCTGGTGATAAAATACTTGTTACTGAAGTTTTACATTTATTGCTCTGTCAATTTTATACTAATGTTAATTCATAACACTCTTCTTAGACAGAGTCCAAGTCAGTAAATATGATGTTCCAAGTAGCAAAATTTCACCTTGGTTATATTGAGAAACTCAAAACCAAGGTTCTGGAGCTCCCTTACGACCAAAATGAGCTGAGTATGATCATCTTGCTGCCTGATGGGATCAATGATAACTCCACTGGACTGGAGCAGGTAACTGAAAGAACAAAACAGGGAATAGGGAAGTTTACATAACAATGGGAGAGATTTTAACTGCCTATGCGTTTCTGGTGGAAAACTGCTGGTTTCAGTTAGTTTCCCACCCCGCTGCGGCGGTATGAGACCACGGCAATTTTAACCACTGGGCCTCATTAACCACCTCCCCATCTGGAATGCAAGAGGTATATAGGAACAGGAATAAGCCATTTAGCCCCTCGAGCCTATTATGGCATTCAATGGATGATTGGATGATCTGTGACCAAACTCCACATACCCGCATTTGCCTCGTATCCCTTAATATCTTTGGTTAACAAAAATCTATATTTAAAATTAACAATTGATCTAGCATCAACTACCATTTGCAGAATAGAGTTTAAAATGTCTACCACCCTTTGTGTGTAGAAGTGTTTCTTAACTTCACTCCTGAAAGGCCTGGCTCTAATGACAGTATTACATTATGTTCCCTAGTCCTAGACTTTCCAACCAGCGGAAATAGTTTCTCTCTGTCTACCCTATCTGTTCCCCTTAATATCTTGAAAACTTTGATCAAATCACCCCTTCATCTTCTAAATTCCAGGGAATACAACCCTAGTTTCTGTCATTTCTCCTTTTAATTTAACCTCTGGTGTCCGGGTATCATTTAGGTAAACATACACTGCACTCACTCCAAGGTCAATATATCTTTCCTAAGGTGTGGTGCCCAGAACTTCTCACAGTACTGCAGGTGTGGTCTAACCAGTGTAGGGGGGCATCTTTTAACTGATTTAAGGTAATTTACCTGGTCTTGCAGCCTTTGCCTGCACTCTGACCAATTCCAACCTTTTACCTGGTTTACAGTAATTCACCTGGTCAGGCAGCCTGCTGCTACACTGTAAACCAATTTCCAATAAACCAATTTTCAAACAGCGGTTTCGAATCGCTACCCCACCTTCCAGTTCTGACTGAAGGACTTATAATTAATGATATTAAAACGGACAAATGGTCTGGATGAGAGAAAAATCAAGCTTTATTAACTAAAAGAAACTATGCCACACGAACACAGTAATTACAGTAAAATTGCTTAAATGGAGGAAGGCGGATGGCAAAAATGAGGGGTAAGTGGCTACAATGTTGATTTAACAATCTTAGCAATACCCCCTTAATTACCACCCCTAACTCCTTACTAGGTTGCCTTGCTGAGGAGTCAGAAACCCTGCTCACCTGTGGTCCAGTGAAGTAAGAGCTAAGAGAGAGATAGCTTCTCAGGAGCTATCTTTATACCTGGAAAAGTCTGTCTGCAAAATTCGCACCCAAAGTTCCAATACACAAGAGAAACGCTGTGATTGGTTGATTCAAAGTGGTTGGAATGGGTTAATGTGTCTGCACTGTGGGGCCGAAATGTTCCTGCCCACATCCGGAGCTCACCTGGGCTAAAACAAAAGGGAATCCAACTGCCCTATTGTCCAGAATGATGGGTGCTTCAAAAACCCATTCAATTCCTAAACTGTTGCATATCAAAATCTGTTCCATGGCTTCAGTATCTCATTGTCTGTGAGTGCTTTGAATGGCTGAATTGCTGTGTAAACAGAAGCAGTTTCAATCGATTGTCCTGTGGTTAGTCTCAAGTGGGCTAATCTCTTATGTCAATAAACAACATCGATTGCTTAGAAGGGAACCTCCCTTTGATTGGCAGGTCTTTGACTGCCACTGTAGATCCTCCCACACAGACATACTCCAAGCTGCTTCTTTGTCCTTTTGCCATGCTTTCTCTGCCATGTTTTTACTGATGGCCATTTTAAAACCTCTTTGAAATATACAGTTCGAAACTCAGAGGTACCATTTTAATAAAAATGTAATGTCTTAGATCCTGATGTTGCCCAAGTGCTGCTCTGTCCAACGCAGCTTTTCACGATTCTGGGTATGTTTAAAAAAAACACTGTCCTACCCAGAGGCAATTCAAAACATACAATTCTTCATCCACGATGTGGAACAGTATTTTCAATCTTCAGGGAAAAATAGGGGAATTTTGCAAACTCCTACATTCCCCCCTTTTGATACTCCCAACTAGTTTGAAGTATCAACTCGAAGCAACCATCCCCTGTATTTACCTAATAGCTATCTGCCACTGATCCCCCGAACTTCCCCTAAAATTCGAGAAAAAAACCGTGGTACGGTAGGCATCTTACAGATACATCAGTTTACAATAAGGGGTCTCATACCCCTACACGCTTGTAAAATTACAATGCAATCAAAATTTACAATCACCTTTTACATTATAACTTTTTACAATATGTTGCAATCTTAGTTACACGATGTAATCAAAATGATCCCAAGCACGGAGAGGGTCCTACGCCTCTGCTCAACTTGGGGCTGTAACACAAAATGATCCCAAACACAGAGAGGATCCTATGCCTCTGCTCAACTTGGGGCTGTAACGCAAAATGCAAAAAAAATCTTGAACAACATGCTTCAACAAACCCTGACCATCATGTGCCAATGATGGGTTGCAAAATCGAGTGGGTATTGCTCCTCCCACCCGGGCAGTAAATGTACCTTCAACCCCCTTTGATTGTCTTAAACTTTGAAACAGACAGAATGGATTTACAGACCAGCCTGCTCCGCCAGCCCCGAGCCGTTCCCTTGTCCCTTTGTGGAGGTGGGGTTCCCCTCATATTTAAGATTACCTTGGCACAGACTGAGACCGGGGAGTATGGGATCGTGATTCCCAGTCCCTCCCCCTCCCGTCTTCCCTCGACTGGCTGCAGAAAATGATGGGTGCCTGTGTGGCGGCTCTCCCTGGTCCCACACTGAAACTTGGATCCCAGATCCAGCCACCCACTCATCCTTCCCAGCCACACTTACACTAACTTTTCCCGTGGGCCCCCGGGTGAGCTCCTCCCTCCCCTGAACGCACCCACGCAACTCTTGGGTCTCCCCCTCCCCTTTACAATCTTTCCCGGGCCATCACCACCCACTCCCAGGGAACGCGTCCCTATCCGACAAGGCGCCCGCGCTTCCCCACCATGACTCCTCAACAGCGAGGTCTCCTGCAAGTGAACTTCGGTCAGGATAGTGCTGGGTTGGGGGCCGTGCCCCACCCAGCTGGGGCCATCTCTTCCGCGTAGGAGGAGTAGGCAAGTTCCTCCGGACCCTGTCCGGTTTCTCCCGAAGGTCGCTGCGGGGTTTCCCTCTGGATTCGTCCAGTGGCGAGGTGATCCCCAACATTCTGTATCCATATCTTCATTCGATACCCAGCTCGGGCTGGGCAAACAGGGCTGCTTCCTTGTCCAATCTCCTGCAAAACTTAAAAGGACATGCAGCCAGGTCTCACTGACCTGCTGCCTTAGGTGGAGACATGGTCGGGTCCCTCGACCTCGGACCAAAATACAAACATTTGGCACACTTATAAACTTAAACTTTATACTAACTTAAAATTACCAGTTAATTCTAAACTTACAATTTACACCTTAAAGCAAGCTATATACACACATAGCTATAATACAAATGCCGCCCGTCTCCAGGCGGCCAGGCTAATCTCTGGCACGGTCGCAGATTGCTGCTGGCTGCAGCGAAGCTGGACTGCCTCCTGTCTCTGGTCCCTCGCAGCTTATGGCCGCTGGTTGGGGACCTCTGTTCTTTGACTTCTCCCTGGTTCGGGAGTCCGCCTTACTCCACTGTAAAGTGGGTGACCATCTTGTCTCGGGCTTGCGGACCCGCTGAGACCTTCTGAGGGGCATCTCTGTGGGGGAAACTTTGGCTGGCGGACCCTGAGCCAGGGTCGCAGCCCTAGCTGGCTGGGAACCTTCTCCCCCTGGTGCCAACAGCCCGCCCTGTATAAGATATCTGGCAGCCTGCCGGCACTCCGGGTTTGCCCCCTTTTCCCTACCCACTCCTATGTTGGGGGCAGGTATTCCCTTGCCACCCACTGCTGGTGGCTGCAAATCCTCCTCTCCAGGTCCACAACCTGGTGTCAGCTCCCCCCCTGTGTCCCCTGTAAGAGGAATTGCTATCCCTGCCTCCCCAGGGTCCCACATCATGGGGGGGGACCACTCTGGAAGCGGGCTGGGAAGCTGGTCCCTTTAAACAGGCGACTGCGCCTGCGCGAAAGTCCTCCCCTGAGTCCCTCGGCAGAGGCTGTGAAGCCTCTGTATTCAAGCAGGCGAGTGTGCCTGCGCAAACCTCCTGAAAAAGAGCCACGCTGGTCCCGTCGGCAACTGCGCTTGTGTGAACTTCCTCTTTAAAGGGCTGGGGAACTGCTACACTAGCACAGGCAACCATGCCTGCGCGTTCGATTTGTTGAAAAAGGGTTGGAAGAACCGCTGGGTCTTCCAAGCAGGCCACTGCACCTGCGCGTATGGATTGGGAAGCAGGGACCTTTAAACAGCCGACTGCGCCTGCGCGCTCGGCCTCAAACTGAGCAAGAGCCGCTGGGGGTTCTGAGTCCGCGACTGCGCCTGCACGAACCTGGAGTTGGGGAACCTTTTCTCTCCGACGCGCGGCTGCGCCTGCGCGAACCTCCTGTTGACAAAACTCTCCCCTCAGGCGCGCGACTGCGCCTGTGCGGGAAAACTGAAAAGGATCCACTGGGGGTACCGGCTGGGGAACCGCGCCTGCACAAACCTGGTCTTGGGAAACTGCTCCCCTCAGGCACGTGACTACGCCTGCGCAAACCTGCTGTTCAGAAGACTGGGGGATTCCTGTCTCCAGACCAGCGACTGCGCATGCACGGGCAGTTTCTGTGAATGGATGGGCAGCAGCCTGCAGATTTCTAATCTCAGGTTGCTGTTTCTCTGTTTCTGAGCCACCTAACCTTTTCAAATTTGAACTTTGGGCAAAACTAGGGTCCCACTGGGGCAGGGAAGTGTCCCAATTTGTGGGCTGGACAACTTTTCCCTGGAAACAAGCCACAGTGCCTGTTTTTACATTCTGTGAACTTGCACTTGACTTGTACAATTTTTCTGAATTTCTCTGTGTCCCATCCCTGCCTGTAATCACTGTCACTGGCCCGGATCCATATGGGTCCCAGAAAGTGCCTGCACATGCACCCTCCTTGACCAGCATACTGGCCAGTCATTGTGGGGAGGCAGAGGTGGGCGAGGGGGGTGCAGCACCACTGATGGCTGCTACCTTTCCCTGGTTGGTCAGGAGAGACCGCATTGCTTCCAGTAGCGACTCGACTGAGGCGGGGGAAATTCCTGTCTCTACCCTTTGGACTGGGGCTGTGGGATTCTTTCCCTTGCTATCCTTCCAGGGATTCTTACAGTCTTTTCTCCAGTGACCATCTTTCCCGCACCCATAGCAATTTAACCTAGCCTGGGAGGGACTGTTCCCCTCCTGGTGCCACTCTTTCTTATACTGAGCCCCAGGTTTAACCTCGTGGACTTTACCCTTTTGCTGGGGGCTCTCACTATTCCTCCCATTCCTAAATGTCACCGTGAGCTGCCGGATTACAGTCTCTTCGGTTACTAGGGGGTCTTGGGAGTCAAACCAGGTATCAGCTTTTACCTTTATCTGGGGCAGGCAATCGGACACCAGGCAACGAAGCCATTGAGTCCGCTGTCGCTGGTTCAGTCGTGCCCTATCTTGTCCCCCTGCACAGGCACGGTTGTAGACTGGCCACAGCCTGTCTGCAAATGCCTGTGGGATCTCCCCTTCCTTCTGTAGGGTTTTCCTTACGCGATCGAACGGATTGCCGTCGTTCGCTCCCATGGCTTCCAGTATTTCCTCCTTCAGGTCCTCAAACCGCTTCTGCCCGCTCTTGGCCGCATCTGAAAGGATCTGATAGAACTTGCTATCCACAGAGAAAAGCAACATTCTGGCTTTCTCTTCATCATCACAGCCGTTAATGCCGGCTGCCTGGTCTACTTGTTGGAAGTGTATTGAGGGGTCTCCCTTTTCAGAGAGCATGGGAATATGGTTCACCATGCCTCTGAGCTGTGGGGTATCATAGGGCACCATAAAGGTATGCTGAACAGCCCCTGGGTTATTATCGTTCATGGACGGACCGTACCTTCGTTGTCGGAGGGGGTACACTGGCCCTGGTCCCCGCCTGCCTAGCGGGACCTGCTGGCGTTCTCCTACCACCCCATTGTCCACCCCTCCTTGCTGCCAGAGCTCCCCAAAACCCAGAGCTGTGGGCTGCTGTCTTGGGATCGCTAATTCCCTAGCCAGACTTTCCCTGGGTGTTGCCTCTGGGGCAGTTTGATTTGGGCTGCCAGTAAAATCCAGCTGACCTGCCTTCGGGCTGATCACACAAATCGTCCCCTTTGCAGCTTTTAAAGCCATGTTAAGGCTTTCTATCTCTGCCCTACAGGGGCCATGATCTGCTTCACTAAACCTTTGGGCGTAGGCCAGCTTATAAGCTGTCCTTGCTTCTCTGAACCTTTCCTCCTGCTCTGTTACTTCTGAGGTGAGGCGGGCATTCGCTTCCCGCAGTCTCATCTCGCTATCTCTGGCCTCAGTGACTTCCTGCACCTGGCGCTCTATAAATGCCTGGCATTTTTCAAACTGGGACTCCTGATTCTTGGCCTCTTTAGCCTCCTCCTGCACCCTCATCTCACCCTTTTTAACCCAACCACCTATAGCATGATAGGTCAGCCTACACGCTGCTGCTAACATCTGCAGGGCTACCCACATACTGAAAACAACGAGAGAAACAAGAGCTGATGCTTTCTCCAGATCCAGATCACTCATCAAATCGCCATTTTGTAAACTGATTTAAGGTAATTTACCTGGTCTTGCAGCCTTTGCCTGCACTCTGACCAATTCCAACCTTTTACCTGGTTTACGGTAATTCACCTGGTCAGGCAGCCTGCTGCTACACTGTAAACCAATTTCCAATAAACCAATTTTCAAACAGCGATTTCGAATCGCTACCCCACCTTCCAGTTCTGACTGAAAGACTTATAATTAATGATATTAAAACGGACAAATGGTCTGGATGAGAGAAAAATCAAGCTTTATTAACTAAAAGAAACTATACCACACGAACACAGTAATTACAGTAAAATTGCTTAAATGGAGGAAGGCAGATGGCAAAAACGAGGGTAAGTGGCTACAATGTTGATTTAACAATCTTAGCAATACCCCCTTAATTACCACCCCTAACTCCTTACTAGGTTGCCTTGCTGAGGAGTCAGAAACCCTGCTCACCTGTGGTCCAGCGAAGTAAGAGCTAAGAGAGAGATAGCTTCTCAGGAGCTATCTTTATACCTGGAAAAGTCTGTCTGCAAAATTCGCGCCCAAAGTTCCAATACACAAGAGAAACGCTGTGATTGGTTGATTCAAAGTGGTTGGAATGGGTTAATGTGTCTGCACTGCGGGGCCGAAATGTTCCGCCCACATCCGGAGCTCACCTGGGCTAAAACAAAAGGAATCCAACTGCCCTATTGTCCAGAATGATGGGTGCTTCAAAAACCCATTCAATTCCTAAACTGTTGCATATCAAAATCCGTTCCATGGCTTCAGTATCTCATTGTCTGTGAGTGCTTTGAATGGCTGAATTGCTGTGTAAACAGAAGCAGTTTCAATCGATTGTCCTGCGGTTAGTCTCAAGTGGGCTAATCTCTTATGTCAATAAACAACATCGATTGCTTAGAAGGGAACCTCCCTTTGATTGGCAGGTCTTTGACTGCCACTGCAGATCCTCCCACACAGACATACTCCAAGCTGCTTCTTTGACCTTTTGCCATGCTTTCTCTGCCATGTTTTTACTGATGGCCATTTTAAAACCTCTTTGAAATATACAGTTCGAAACTCAGAGGTACCATTTTAATAAAAATGTAATGTCTTAGATCCTGAAGTTGTCTAAGTGCTGCTCTGTCCAACGCAGCTTTTCACGATTCTGGGTATGTTTAAAAAAAACACTGTCCTACCCAGAGGCAATTCAAAACATATAATTCTTCATCCACGATGTGGAACAGTATTTTCAATCTTCAGGGAAAAATAGGGGAATTTTGCAAACCCCTACACCGGGGCGTTGTATAGCTATAGCATAACTTCTACCCCCCTTGTATTCTAGTCCTCTAGATATAAAGGCCAGCATTCCATTAGCCTTTTTGATTATTTTCTGTACCTGTCATGAGGACTTTGTAGAGGAAAGGGAGGTTAGAGATTGGGCTGTAGCTTGCAAAGACTGAGGCCTAGAAATTCGTTATAGCCAAGAAATGGGCAATCTTTAGACTAAAAATGGTTAAGTAGCACCAGTTGAAAATTATCTAGACTGCACACAAATTTCGACCTCACTCCTCATTGAAATGATTGCAGTCATGATTCTCATCTAAAAACCCAATTTAATTGGCGTTACTCTGAAAAGATGGGCCAATATCGGATGTAGTCTAAACTCAAGTAGGGGGTGGCGTGTGCCCAGTCAGCTTCGCCTCTGGCTGTCTCTGAGCGGTTCGAATCGCTCCCACGCTCCTGGGTTCTAGACACCGGACTTAAGTACAGGCGGCGATACAGAAAGTCGAGTAGACAAGTGGCTTGGTGCAAGAAATCCAACATTTTATTAAAAGCAGAATAAAACACAATCTTATGAGAATTACTGATATGAATACAGGCATAAACAATTACACTTACATGGGAATGGGGAACAAACGGCACATTGAGGGAAACAAATGCATCAACAATCCCCTTATCCTTATCCCGCCCCCTATACCTAACTAGATTAAGCTATGAGGGGCCAGGAATTCATGCTCACCAATCTGAGACCTGTTGCTTTAACTGGTGGGGTTTTGAGGTCCGCTCTTTCTGTCCTTTGGGGTATCCCGTCACCACGTGGTCACAGGGCGCGGCGCTGAAGTTGTTTGTGCGAAGCACCCTCCTTTTCCTCAGCTAACGTCGTCGTCGAGTCGTGATGGGCCTTCTTCTTCCTCGGGCGGTCGTTGACAGTATTGCTGCGGTTGGGGGTCGGTTGGCGGTCTTTACCATCTAATGATTTTGCTATCCAAGCTTCGAACACCAGCTTATTCTTAAACTGGGCTATTATTGTCCATTTATTTTGCCACCCATCCTTCGAACGCCAGCTTATTCTCAAACTGGGCTATGATTCTGGGGTTTTACTGTGCATGCATGTAACGCCAACTTATTCTTCAAACGCCAGCTTATAACTAGGCATTTGTCCCCCAATGCGTCTTTCCGCTGCTCTTCTCTGCCCTTTATCGGTTTACCATATTCTTTGTCTCGTCTCGTCTGTCTGTTTGTAGCCTGTGTGTCCTGTGTATTTTTGAATCGGGTTTCGTTCTCCTCCCACGTTTGGCCCCGGTGTAATGGGCATCCTTGGCGTTGAGCAGCGCGGGGAGCGAGAAGAGAGCCCACTACGAGACCAGGGCATGAGAACGAGAGGCAGGAGGCCAAGGCCACAAGCAAGAGATAAGAGACCAATCACCACCAATGGGCCTTCAATTATACCCGTTCTTCATTCCTTATCTGCGCGCCAAATCAGGTCAGTCCTTTGTCTAACTTTTGGCGGGCTCGTTTAAAATGATTACAGCCATTTACTTTAATGACTTCTGAAGTGGTTGTCTCCGTGTTTAATGGCCTCGATGTCCTGGTTGTTTGTCATTTATGAAACTTAATTGTCCCCATCCTGACTTGATGGCTACTGTGAGCTGTTACCGATTAAATATGCAGAAACCTAATGGCCTCGATTTAGGCCCATTCTAACCTGATCTGTTTCAAGGTGAATGAATGCATATTCTGTGTTTGCTTTAACTGTCTGGCTCCACAAAGTCTCTTCACAGATTCATGCATTTTAAGTTTCGTTTCAGGTTTGAAAAAGTGCCTGCCTTTTCTGCAGGGCCTTGCTTGTAAAATCCTGTACTTTTGGTCACGAGGTTGCAGAAGCCATTTTGGGTACCCTGTTCTTAATAACTTGTCCATACAGGGCCCCTTTGTCCATAACTTTGGGGAATGTGGGAATTTTGAGAACCCTACATTGTCACCGGCTTTTTTCACTACTTGAAAGGGAGGTTCATTGATGCTGCAGCACCTCATTCTCAGCATTGTTGGGTCTGCAGCTGCCTCAACAACCATAAGAAGAAGGAAAAGGAGAAGGAGCACTTATTTACAAATCCTGATGGTAGATCGCCGCCCCAGTGAGAGAGCCCAGAGGTTTTCTGATGAAGCTTTGGAGGTATTGGTTTTAGCGGTGGAGAGAAGGCGAGTGGTCCTGTACCTGCCAACTGGCAGGAGGCCCTCGCCACAAGTCTGCTGGACTATGTGGAGGGAGGTGGCACATCACACCACGGGCAGCACTGTGCTCCCCAGGACCCACACCCAGTGCAGGAAGAAGTTTAATTACCTCACATGGGTGGTCAGGGTGAGTGAAGGCTTCAACAAATGCTACATACTACCATCTGTACCACAAGCTTCACACACTGCTCAATGCACCACTCCCCCAGCAGTCTGGATGGTACCTTTAAATATCGCTGCTGCAGCCTGCTCCCTGCTGGTAGATGCCAGCTCTCCCTGTCGTTGTTCTGCGCTGCTGCTTCTTCTTCTTAGGCAGTCCCTCAGAACCGAGGATGATTTGCTTCCACACTAAAAATGAGTTCTCAGGTGACTGATGAGTCCAATGCGGGACCTACAGTCTCTGTCACAGATGGTGGTTGAAGGGGCGGGTGGATGGGGTGCTTAGGTTGACGTGTGCTCCTTCCACTGTTTGCGCTTGGCTTCCACTTGCTCCCGGCGAAGAGACTCGAGGTGTTTGGTGCCTTCCAGGATGCTTCTCCTCCACTTTGTGCAGTCTTGGGCCAGGGATTCCCAGGTGTCGGTGGGGATGTTGCACTTTTTCAAGGAGGCTTTGAGGGTGTCCTTGAAGCATTTCCTCTTCCCACCTGGAGCTCTCTTGCCGTGTTGGAGCTCCGAGTAGAGCGCTTGTTTTGGGAGTCTCGTATCGGTCATGCGGGTGATGTGGCCTGTCCATCGGAGCTAATCGAGCGTGGTCAAAGCTTCGATGCTAGGGATGTTGGCCTGAGCGAGAACACTGACGTTGGTGCGCCTATCCTGCCAATGGATTTGCAGGATCTTGTGGAGGCAGCGTTGGTGATACATCTCCAGTGCTTTGAGGTGCCTGCTGTACATGGTCCATGTCTCTGAAGCATACAGGAGGGCTGGTATCACTACTGCTCTGTAGACCATGAGCTTGGTGCTGGGTTTGAGGTCCTGGTCTTCAAACACTCTCTTCCTCAGGCGACCGACGGCTGCACTGGCACACTGAAGGCGGTGTTGGACTTCATCATTGACGTCTGCCCTTGTTGACAGTAGGCTCCCGAGGTATGGAAAGTGCTCCACGTTGTCCAAGGCCTCGTCATGGATTTTGATAATCGGGGAGCAGTACTGTGTGGTGGGAGCAGGTTGATAGATGACCTTTGCCTTTCGGATGTTTAGTGTAAGGCCCATGCTCTCGTACGTTTCAGTGAAGGTGTTGACAATGGGTAGTCAGTGTGAATGAAGGCTTCAACAAATGCTACATACTACCATCTGTACCATAAGCTTCGTACACTGCTCAATGCACCATACCCCCAGCTAGATGGTACCGTTAAATATCGCTGCTGCACCATTAAGGTGAGTGACTATAACGAAGTTGGGAGATCGGACGTCCAGTGAGCTTTGCACACTCACTGACGTCATGATCTCCATGATGATGACGTCCCTGGCGATCAAGTTTACCGGCAGCGCTACTGGCAACACCGATACGGCGTGCCGCGCTGGAACCGGCATCAGCTGTCATTGCAGCTGTCAACGGCGTTTTAGCGCAATCTTGTTGCGCTAACGTGTGGCGCAAACACATGAATTTCTAGCCCAGACGGTTTTAGGAGGAGGAGGTAGTGATGTCTGTTTTGAAAGGGAGATGGACAGTACCTGAGGAGAGGAAACTATGTACAATGTCAACTGGCATGGGGACCAGGAAGGGAAGTTATGTGGTCAGCAGCTTAATGGGAATAGGGTCGAGAGAGCAGGAGATGGGTCTCATGGACAAGATGAGCTCAGAGAGGGAATAAGGGAAAATAGGAGTGAAACGAGAGAAAATTTGGGAAGTTAGAGTTAGAGGGGAGTAGCCTGGAGGTTTGGATTGGTGGCATGAGAAAGGAGGGGAAGCAGCAGAGCTGAAGAGGTGCTCTCTATCTTGGTGACAAAGAAATCCATGAGCTGCTTACACTTGTTGTGGTGGGGAGAGAGGTTTAAGGAGACTGTTAGTCATAGAGAAAAGAAGCCGGGGTTTATCTTTGCTCTCCAGGAGGATCCTAGAATAGTGCACAGTTTTGGCAGAGGAGAATGAGGCTTGGTACAGGCTGATGAGGTCTCGCCCGAGCTGATGATAGATGGCTAAACCAGTTGTGTGCCAGATATGCTCCAGTCTGCGGCCTTGAACTTGAAGGAGTGAATATGGGAGCTGCACTAGGGGAATTACTAAGGGAGACAGGAAGATTTTGCTACAAACAAGAATATTAAGGGTGAAAGTGAGGGAATGGTTGAGTAAATCAGCAACTGCAGAGGTATTGTGGTAAATGGAGGGCTAAAGAATTGGGAGTTAGGAGTTTGAAAGTGCAATTGTAAGTGACTTGGAGAAGCATTTTTTCCAGGGTGGGCTGGAAGGGAGTGAGGAATGTGGGGGTGAGGGATAAGAGGAATTAGTTGAAGATGGGCTTGTCAGTGATCGGGACCACTGCAGTAGAGAGGCCATAGACAGTAGCTACCTTAGTGATCTCTTCTATTCTTACCTTCCCACACATTCCTGCTGCTCCTCTAGCACGGAGCTATTCTTTGTCCACTGTTCCTCTACTCCCCCATTAGTGGCTGTTCATTTGGCTGCTATGTTGCTGCCCTCTGGAACTTACTGTCTAGGTCCTTCTTCTTGGCCACCTTCTTATCTATTCAATAACCCTCTCTTCAACTATGCCTTCTGAACCCTTTTCCCTTTCTCCAATTTCCCTATATTACTCCTGTTCAGCATATACTGTTGTTTCATTTTTAAGGCATCTTCTTGTCTTAAATGTTAGTTCTGCCTCTGTCTACTTGCAAACAATGACAAAATGGGCGAGTGCACCAGTGAGAGACCAGTATGGCACTGCTCTCCCAAAATTGGTGCAGCCACATAATAGTTTTCAATTTCCTTGTGTTTTTGGGTGTTTAAAACATTGTATATTGGACAGGAATGGGCAGATTTGGAGGCAGGACCCGATTAACGTTGGGTCCTTGCCCTTTTTTCTTTCTGTCAAAGTTTTTGGTCCATTTGGTGGTGGGTGCATGATACCCCAGCCCCAAAAGGGTACTCAGATAAAAATGTGGAAATTATGTCATATGTTGCAATTCCCTCCCTCCTCTGTGGTAGGTGCCCCAGTTGCACTGTAAATGGCTTGGGCACTATGATGGATGCCCATAACCCTTGAATTTGGGATTGGGTTAGGGGTACATTAAGGGAGCAGGCCTCCCCTGGAAATTCATCCCCAAATTTACCAATGGAAGGGATGAAGGAGTTATGTTTGAGTTTAAAGGAGATATTATGGCCAAAAAGTTTGATAGATGGAAATGGACTATGGGTGGAGACATCAAAAGTCAGAGGTAGTAGCAGCTGATTAGACTTACAAGAGATTTGCTGCAGTTGGAATGAACCTGAAGTGCTATAAGACTACCTTGTAGCGGTGGTCTAACACTGTTTGCCTAACTTTGATTCGGGTGACTTCATGGACGAATTATATCACACATTTTGCACTGGTGCAATGGTGAAACTATTTTGCATTTTATATTCATTAATTTCTTTTCTTTTCTAATAGCTTGAGCAGGTGCTCGCATATGAAAAGCTGCTCAATTGGACCAATCAAGGAAACATGAAGAAAATTAAGGTCAAAGTTCATCTGCCCAGATTTAAGCTAGAAGACCAATTTGACCTTGAAGCCATACTTCCAGCAATGGGAATGATTGATGCCTTTGATCAGTCAAAGGCCAACTTCACTGGAATGTCTGAAATAAATGGTCTTTTTTTGTCAGAGGTTATTCACAAGACCTTTGTAGAAGTTACTGAAGAGGGTACAGAAGCAGCTGGTGCCACCGCAGCCATCATCTCCAATCGAAGTGCAATAGTAATAGAAGCAAAATTTGTAGCTGATCATCCCTTCCTGTTTTTCATCAAACACAACAAAACCCAGAGCATTCTGTTCTTTGGGTGATTCTCTTCACCAGTGGGTGAGGTCAAGGAAAGTGAAGGTGCTGACAACATAATGCAACAGGTTCAATGCTGCACACAAAAGGATGATGTGTGGAGAAAGGGCTACTTTTGATTGAAATAAATATGCTGCACACATTAATACAAAAGCTTACAAGGTGTTTCTCAGTTAACAATTGCTGAATGGGGACAATCTGGCAAATGGAACAATTTAATCTGCATAAAGAATCTCATTTAACAGACTTCAGCTCCTTTCCCTTCTAGTTATATTATGCTTGTGCAATAATTGTTGTGTTTAGAATTTCAACTTTCAACATTACCTTCAAGATGACAAAATGTTTTCAGTATACTTTGCTTTCATTAAATTGGGAATTTTAATTTGCAAAATTGTATTCTTGTACAGCATACTCCTGTTAATCCAAAGCCATTTTTGCCCCCAACAATTCAAATTATCCAGTAATTCAGATTAAGTGACTGAATTAACAGGAGTAAACTGTTTTGCATTTTCTTTATTTTTAACATATTCGTGTTTATTGGGAGAAATCACAACTGTAAGAGTTTGGCAATATTTTGATTATCCTAATATTTTTCTTTCCAAAAATAAATTCCTTTAACGGTGGTCAATGTCAATATTTGACTTTTATCCTAAATATACTTTAAAAAACGTTTATTGCAGTTTTTGGTCAGCCAGGTGTGTTTCTCAAAATTTGCACAAAAGTAGCCCAAAAGTTTTGTCACATCATTGCACTCCAGCCAGATAGTCCTAGGGTAGAGTGATTACAGCAGCTTGCTTTCCTTAATGCAATTAGTCTAATCAGTTCCCAGCCAGGGTAATGGATGGAGCAAATAAATACTCCAGCAGTTTCTGTTTTTATTTCAGATTTCCAGTATCTGCAGTATTTTGCTTTTGTATTAATGGATGGAGCAAGTGGTATCTTGCAGAACCTGTTTGTTCCTGCTCAAATCCTGTTCCTCCCACCTACTGACCACAGAGTGACAGTCAGCAAAGACAGAAAAACATTGCTGTACGTACCATCTCATTTCATGTGGTTGTAGGAAGATGATTAGTGGCATGCAGTTTGTAAAATGGATAAAACATAAGGGGGGAAAAATTCTGTTGCTTTGCGCTTCTTGTTAGTGCCCTAAAAGGGTGCTAATGGGGTGCAAAGCAACTAGCGCCCGGGCGCTGCGATGCTTGCACAGCTCGCGAAATTGACGAGACATTTTGCGGCAGCGCTAAACACTACCGCCACGTTCTCCTGCACCCACAGATTGTGACGTCAGTCAAGCGTGCAATGCCCCGGTAGCGCCCCGGACCGGATAATGAGTGGCGCCCCCTGCCTTACCGCCTGCCGCTAGCAACGACACATTGAGGGGAACGTTTTGCAGTCGGTAAGGGACTGGGGGAGCGCTATTTAAAGGCGGCAGCTTCCTGCCTTTTTTTGTCGGCGACATTTTTGCACCACGCATTCTGAGAGAGAGAGAGAGAGATACTTCTGGAGAGATTCAACGCTGTATGAAGGAGTTTTGGGTACTGAGCAGCACTTTGCAGGTTCATTTTGATTTGACCTTCCTTGCATCGATTTAGAAGAGAATATGGGGCTGCACTCTCAGCTCTTTCCCTGGGTCTCTCGATTGTTCTTTCCAGCAGATTTGATGTACAGGTCTCTCCAGGCCAAGATTCAAGGCTGCAATGAGCAGGGTGTGGATGGAGAGCAAGATCGACTCTCCCCTTTAAAGAACTGGCTGGCGCCAGTGTGTCTGTGTTCCATTGCTGACTGACATCACATGAGCTTCGCCAGCGCTCTGAGGTAGCGCCTCACTCCTCGGCATTAGCGCCTTAAGAGAGGTGTGTAGTGCCTGATTTAGCACTCCAATCAACTCCGAGGGCGACAGAGGCCAAGTTTGCAGGCAGAGGCGATAATTAGCACCAGGCACTAAACTTTGCGCCCGGCCGATAATTGCGCCCCAAACGGGGCGATACCGAATTTCTCCCCCAAGGAAAGAAAATAAGGCCAATTTTTGTCTCTGTAGTATGCAATCGGGCCATTACAGGATGGTTACAGTGCGGAAATGTGTATGGAGATCAGTTATGCTGGAACTCCAGGCACAATGTGAACCACACAGATTTCTGAATTTCACACTTCTCGGCATCAATTAGGTTGCTGAATGCCCGACTCCAGGTTTTCTCAGTCCAATCCTCCAGCGTGCTGAAGCTGGACAAGACAGCCTGTTGTAAATTGGAGCTCAACACCTCCATAGCAGCAGTTTGAGTATTTATGAGAGATACTCTGACTGGCCCTAGGATTTCTTCCAATGAGGGCTCTACTTGTCCTGCCCAAACTGCCGTTGCAATGGCATAGTCCATATTACCAATAACACTGTAGGAAACTCCTGTCAGAAATAGGCGTGAGCTTAATTTTAATATTATGTCAATGAAGTAACGTAATTTAAACATCAATGCAATTTTCCAGCCTTTACCCAGCAGGCTGCAGTATTCCTGAGGGAGCTTCTTGTGATTCAGGTGGCTTTGTACTTGCTCATGTTGTTACCAGATGGCATTGCAATTGTAGCTGCCGCAGATGTTTCGGATGACTGTCCTGACCACTTTCTGGCATATCTACTGTTATTTGCATGCTCTGGGCATCAATTAATTCAGTGAACCCTTGCTCCAGGTTGTGTTAATCCAATCTTTCAGCATGTTGAATCCGGATAAGATAGCATGTTATAGATTGGAGCCCAACACCTCTATAGCAGCAGTTTGAGTATTTATGAGGGATCTTTTCTATTGAGGGATCCATTCTATTGAGGGATCCATTTGTCCTGCCTAAACTGCTATGGAAGTGGCATAGCCCGTAACATCAAGTCACACCTTGGTCTCTTCACTGCTCCTCTGGCGCATTCTCCTGCTTCAAACACTTCATCCCATTCTATCCCTCCCACCTCACATTCAAAATCTTTGTCATGTACCACCTTCCCCTCCCCAAGCCCTGCATCAAATTCCTCACCAAGACATCCTCTTTTCTCTATTCTCTAGGCCTCTTTACTGAGGGTCTCCTCATCCTTGGAGACTTCAACCTACACTGTTTTGGTGTAGGTTGAAGTCCAAGGATGAGGACACCCTAGCCCCCTCTTCCCTGACTGCTCTGCCTGCCTACCCTCGTTTAATCTCACCTTTCACATAAACTTCCCACCCATATTCATGGTCATCCTCTTGACCTCACCTTCTGCCAAGGTCTCTCCATCCCCAAGGTCTCAATCACCAACAAAGCTATTTTCAACCACCGTCCACTTTGTCTTACCTCCTGTCAACTCCACTACCCTCACCATCTGTCACAGCTCCCTCGCAAATTGAAGCAAACTCCTCTTCACTGGGCCTTCACCTGACAAGATACTTCTGTTGTTGTGGACCTGCTTAACTGTTCTCTTGCCTTGTTGTTTCAAATCAATCATTATTTCCCACTCCGCTGTTGCCAACTTCATTCCCTCAAGTCAGAGGGCTGCAAACTTGAGTGCACCTGGTGCACAACTGGTCTAGTAAACTATCACCAGATTCTCCTTGGCCATGCCAAGTATTACTGTGCCTCACTGTCTTCAACCTAAACTGCATACTATTGGAGGATAATCCTTGGAGGGCAAGGACAATCAAGGCTCTTGTTCTCCATAGGGGCTTAGAATACAAAAGAAAGGAAGTAATGTTAAATCTAAATGCAGATTATTTTGTCCAGTTTAGGTTTCCTACATTATGAAGGATGTTAAAGCCATGGAGAGGATGCAGAAAAGATTCACTAAGATAATATCAGGAATGAGAGATATTATTATGAGGATAGACCTGAGAAAAACTGGGCCTCTTATCATTAGAGCACAGAAGGTTAAGAGATTTGATAGAGATGCTCAGAATTATGAAGGGTTTTGATAAGGTAAACAAAGGGAAAATATATTCTATTGGTCAGTGAGTTTGTAACTAGAAGAGACAAATCTACGATCATCATCAAACGAACAAAAGGACAGGTTAGTAGAAATGTCTTCACATTGATGAGTGTCAGGACATAGAATGCTCCACCAGAAGCTGTGGTGAAAGCAGAATCCATAATAGCTTTTAAGAGGGAAGTGGATTATTATTTGAAAAATACATTTTTAAAGAATATGGAGAAAGGGCAGGAGAATGGAACTAAGCAGATAGCTCACAGAGAATCAACACAGGCATGAAGGGCCAAATTGCCTCCTACTTTGAGGTAAAAATCTACCTTCTATGATTCGAAGAAGGACTTATGGATTTCTTCATCTCTAAGATTGAAAGGATCCACCCACCTGTGTCTGCCATTACCTCCCCTTGCTCTTCTGCTTTATTCCTGACATTAAAAAAAGGATGACTGCCTTTCATGACCTCAGGATGTCCCAAAGCACTTTACCGCCAAAGTGCTGTACTGTACTTTTGAAGTGTTGTACATTACACTGTTGTAATGTAGGGGAAATCCCCTAGACCTGCAATAACTCTAGCCTTGATCCCATGCCACTTTGCAGTTTTTCCCCTGTCTCCCTGCAAATCCTCTAATTGCTTATCTCCTCCATGAGACAGACTTCCTGCTCCTCTGATTCCCTCTGTTGGCACAATGCCTGAAAAGTGCCTTAAGGTCAGTAGCCAGAAGGAACTGTGGGAAATAATAAAAAGCTGAGTTGTAAATGCTTGTGAGAACAAAGCATTTTCACAGAATGGTGAGAAGCATACCATCAAGGCCACAGACCAGAGATAGCTCAGAAGAAGGAGATAAACTTGTAACTCCTTAACCGATAAGCGAACACCAGTCATTTGTTCTGTTGAAGACTGAGAAGTTAAGGGAGTGAATTACCAGCTGACATATCTGGGTCCTGAGGTTGCAGCACCTTTGTTATCTCTAGACTTGACTATTCCAACGCAGTCCTGGCAGGCCTCCCACGTTCTACCCTACGTAAACGTGAGGTCATCCAAAACTCAGCTGCCCATGTCCTAACTGGCACCAAGTCCCGTTCACCCATCTCGCTGACCTACATTGGCTCCCGGTTAAGCAATGCCTCGATTTTAAAATTCTTGTTCTTGTTTTTACGTCCTTCCATGGCCTCACCACTCCCTATCTCTGTAATCTCCTACAGCCCCACAACCCCCCGAGATATCTGCGCTCCTCTAATTCTGCCCTCTTGAGCATCCCCGATTTTAATCGCTCAACCATTGGTGGCCGTGCCTTCAGCTGCCTAGGCCTTAAGCTCTGGAATTACCTGCCTAAACCTCTCTGCCTCTCTCGCAATCTTTCCTCCTTTAAGACGCTCCTTAAAACATACCTCTTTGACCAAGCTTTTGGTCATCTGCCCTAATTTCTCCTTATGTGGTTCGGTGTCAATTTTTTTTGTCTTGTAACACTCCTGTGAAGTTCCTTGGGACGTTTTACTATGTTAAAGGTGCTATATAAATACAAGTTCTGTTTTTTTTGTTGTGGGGTGCCCGGGAAGACAATAACATTGACGTTTTTGAAAATCATTGACACCAAAAGAAGGATAACTGCTCTGACATATGTGTCACTCAGATGGTTAATGGAATGGAAGGTGGTTTCTTTGAAAATCAAGGCTATATACTGTAAGAAGGCATTATGACATGCTTTCAGACCTTTAGGCTTTTCGGCTCTTAGGTTTTAAGCTTTTAAACTTTCAAGTTTAGTTTAGGACTTTTGTTTCTTTGTTTCTTTGATTTTATCCTTCTGTTTTCTTTAACTGCTGCCCAATCTTTAACCTCTGCTCTCTAAGATTCCTCAAATGCTTTGTTGCCTCCCAGCTCTGTGCCCATCTTACTCAGACGGTCAATACAACATCAAGGGGTAAAAATTGGGTTGTGCCCTACCTTCGGGGTGCTACCTTTGCCAGGGCGCCTCCGCTGCCGATTTTCCCAGGTAGCGCCCCAAGAGAGAGGAGGGGCGCTACTGCGAGCATCCCGCGTCCCTCTTGGGGCACTGCAAGCCAATATCGCGGCGCTATGTGCTGCGGTACTGCAGGCCTTCTTCCTCTTATTAAAGGGGAGGGGCCTGGCGCAGCGCGTCCTGGCGCCCAGCTGGGCCACCAGGGATCGTGAGTGCCAGCAAATGAGCCCGGCACTCAAGAGGAGTGCCGGGCTCATGGAGAGCAGCCGGCACCCCGCGGGGGGACTTCACGGGGGCCGGGGACAGCAACGGGGGCAGGTGCTGGCAGGCGGCCAGCAACAAAAATGTCTGCCCGCCCCCTCCCCGTTAATTAGCGCCACCCCGGCCGCAGGTAGGCCCCCCTGACCCTGGTGGACATATCGTCCGGCAGTAAGTCGAGGGGCACCACCCAATGTTACAGCTGGGGCGCAAGCCGATCGCTGCGCAGGGCAATGACGTCATCGCTGGTGGCGCAGCGCTGCACGGCGCTAATGGTTAGTGCCGCCGCTAACCTCCCGCTGAACTTCACAGGATGCTAACGGGAGGCGCAAATCAACCGAATTTAGCCCCCCAAAATCTTTGTTAAGTCACAACTTCCTCCCATTAAGTATCAGGAAAACTGAAGCCATTGTCTTCAGTGTTCGCCATGAACTCCGCTTCCTTGTTATTGCCTCAAACCCCTCCCTTTCCAATTGCTCAAGCTGAACCAGACTGTGCAGAACCTTGGGGCACTCTTTATCCCAATGATCCATTTAGAGTGTTTTACAGAGTGCTGCCCAGGGAGCAGATGGTGAATAGAAAGTTGAAAGGGAAAAAAAGAATGGTTGGGGGAGATAAAATTCAGTAAAAAGTCTCAAAATGAACTTTTGAAAGAAGTGAGTCAGATAACAAGACGGAGATGCTGGGTGAAGAAGTTCCAGATGGTAGGCGCATAATGGCTGAAGGGATGGCTGCTGATGATGGACTCCAGGGAGGTGGGAGCAAGGAGTAGGCCACTATCAAGAGAGGGAGTTCAGGGATAGATAGGTGGAGTAGATTGATTAGGTACATAGAATTACATAGAAATTTACAATAGGTCTAAGCTGGAGGTTATGCTCCACATGAGCATCCTCCCAGCTTACTTCATCTCACCCTATCAACATATCCTTCTATTCCTTTCTATTTTCCCCTTAAATGCATCCATGCTATTTGCCTCAACTACTTCATGCGGTAGCAGTTTCCACATTCTAACCACTCTCTGAGTAAAGAAGTTTCTCCTGAATTGCTTAATAGATTTATTGGTGACTATCTTATATTTATGACCCCTAGTTTTGAAACATCGATCTATAAATCGGATAACGCGCGAAAACAGGCGGTGCCACCGCAAGGCGAGGTTAACTTGCGCCCATAAAAAAAGTGTAGACAGCACCATTATTTTGGTGCTGCCTGCTGATTTAAATGATTGCAGTGCAGAACCTACCATGCAATGAGCTGTTTCAGGTAGTGTGTTCAGCAGGAGGCCCAATGTAACGTGTCCGTAGCGTTCCTGGAGTGAGGTAGAGTTTTCTTAATACTAGGCTGTCATTTTAGAAAGCAGTGTCCAGCCCTTAAAGGGGAACTGCCTTCTAAAAAAATAATTTAAAACTAGGCAGTCTTTACCTCTTAGAGCTCAACTGCCTTCTGAAAAAAAACCATTAAAAATAATTCCAAAACCGCAGTCTTCAGCCCTTAAATCTGAATTGCCTTCTGCACGCAAACAAAATGGTAAAAGTGCTTCAGCACTAACACAAATGGCTCAGCAAGCCAGGGAAAGGGCTCCCAGGGTCTCGCACGCAGCACTCCAGCTTTTTGCAGGGGGTCAACACTGTAAAAGAGATCATCTACCCACACGGGGCCAGGAGGCCCTCCAAAAAGAAGGATGTGGGACCAGATCACCGAGGCCGTCACTGCCAGAAGTGTAGCCTCCACCACCTGGCTCCATTGCCCAAAGAAATGTCATGACCTCAGACCAGTGGTCAATGTTGTGTCTGGGTATAATAAGACACAGACTGCAGGAGAAACGGTACAACAGATGTTTACTCAATGTGGCTCACAGTGGAACTGATCTGTACAGATTACTACTCAGTGCTATATGCCGGTACTGCAGTATACATGAGCTGTAAAAGATAGTTCCCCTTAAAGGTATATACATTACAATTCCTCCCCTTTTAGATTAACAGTACCATAACACTCATTTAACAATTAAATATCAAACTAATTACAATTAACACTTTTAACATGCAACATTAGCTGAAAATAGTCTATTTATATATTCAGTCTTTGGGGAGGCTTCCTGGTCCTTTCTGGATAGCGCCTTTGCCGAGTGTCTTGCTCTTGGTGCGGAGGCGATTCTGGCCCCCTGTCGTCGGTTGGTTCATCAGCTTCTGATGCTACTGTTTCTGGGGTAGATGCGACCTGTACGTCGGGTTCATCACCAGGTACGTATGGGCGAGGCATGGGGTTGACTTGTTCCTGTGACTCTAGGATCTGGTCAGCATGGCATCTCACGATGCTCTCCCCAACATCCACTGTGTACATTAGTGGGCCCTGCCGTGTGCATATTGTTTCTGGCTGCCATTTTTCTGTTCGGTAGTCGCGGGCAAAGACTGGTTGCCCTACATTGAAGCTCCTTGTTGGCTTCTCATGGATGTGCTGGAATTGCTTACTCTCAACATCTCTTCGTACGTTTGGTCTGAGCAAATCCAGGCGAGATCTTAACCTTCGGTTAAAGAACATCATGGCTGGGGCCTGGTTGGTGACTGCATGTGTCGCATTCCGGTAGGCGAACAGGAAATTGTCCACCTTGTGCTGCAGCAGAATGTTGTCATTGTACATAGCCTTTATTGCCTTCTTAAAGGTTTGTACGAACCTCTCAGCCAATCCATTTGTGGCTGGATGATACGGGGCGGATGTGTAATGCCTTACCCCATTCTTTTTCAAGAACCTCCGGAACTCTTTGGACACAAACTGTGGTCCATTGTCGGAGCAAATCTGTTCTGGCAAGCCATTCCTGGCAAAAATGGTCCGTAGGACTGCAATAGTTTTCTCCGTGGTGGTGGAGGACATTTTGATGACCTCAGGCCATATCGAGTGTGCATCCGCGGCTATTAAAAACATTGAGTCCATGAATGGACCAGCAAAATCAATATGCACCCGTTGCCATGGAGATGAGGGCCACTCCCATGGGTGTAGAGGGGCCTGTGGTGGTGCATTTTGGACTTTCTGGCATCCTGAGCAGCTCTTGGTCAGGTCCTCAATTTGTTTATCGATTCCCGGCCACCACACATAAGCCCTGGCTAGGCTTTTCATTTTTACCCCTCCCAGATGACCCTCATGAAGCTCATTGAGCACTCTATCCCTTAACTTGGGTGGAATTACCACTCGGGATCCACACATCAAGGTCCCCCGGCACACTGACAGCTGTTCTCTCCTTGTCGAGAATGCTGGCAACAGTGAGTCGCCATGTGCTGGCAATCCCTTCACCGTCAAATCATATACCCGAGACAGTGTCGGGTCATTTCGGGTTTCCTTTTTGATACAAGCGTTAGTTACCGGTAGGTATTCAACTGTAGTCGAATGGAATATTTCGACAGGATCCACTGCTGGTGCTTCCTCCGCAGTAGGCAGTGGCAGGTGTGATAGCCCATCAGCATTTCCATGCTGTTTCGTGCCCTTATATTCAATCTCATAGTGGTGCGCCCCTAGAAAAAGTGATCATCTTTGTAGTCGTTGCGCAGTCATCACCGGAACGCCCTTCTTCGGATTAAAAATGGAGACAAGAGGCTGGTGATCAGTCAGCAAGGTGAATTTCTGCCCGTGCAGATAGTGATTGAACTTTTTCACTCCCCACACTAGGCTGAGGGTCTCCCTGTCAATCTGGGTGTAGTTACGCTCGGCTGAGGTTAGTGATCGTGACGCAAAGGCTATTGGCCTCTCTGAGCCGTCCGAGAATTTGTGTGACAGCACCACTCCAATGCCGTAGGGTGACGCATCACATGCCAACCGAATTGGTAATGCTGGGTTGTAATGGGCCAATACCTCTTTCGATGTGATTAGTGTTTTGCTCTTCTGGAAAGCTCGTCTACATTCGTCACTCCACTTCCATGGCACCCCAGTTTGCAGTAGGGTGTTCAGTGGGTGTAGTATTGTAGACAAATTTGGCAAGAACTTATGGTAGTAGTTTACCAGCCCGAGGAACGACCTCAGTTGTGACACATTTTCCGGTGCTGGAGCCTTGATTACTGCCTCAATCTTCTCTGGGGACTTATGTAACCCCTCTTTATCGATAACGTGGCCACAATACGAGATCTGTTTTCTAAAAAACTCGCATTTGGGGCGGTTAGCTCGGAGCCCATATTCCTGCAATCTAAGTGAGCACCTGCTCCAGGTTGGCAAGGTGATCACTGTCATTTTCGCCCGTGACCAGGATGTCGTCCAAATAACACTGGGTCCCTGGGATCCCTTGCAGGACTTGTTCCATTGCCCTCTGCCAAATAGCCGGAGCTGATGCTACCCCGAATACCAGCCGGTTGTATTGGTAGAGACATTTATGGGTGTTGATTGTGAGGTATTTTTTTGATGCTTCTTCTACCTCCATTTGCAGATACGCCTGGGCCAGATCAATCTTAGTGAAGCGTTTCCCTCCAGATAGCGAGGCGAAAATATCTTCAATCCGCGGAAGTGGATATTGTACGGTGTGAAGGACCGGGTTCACTGTTACCTTAAAGTCCCCACAGATGCGAACCTTCCTTGGTTCCCCAGGCGTGCTGCTCAACGACTTTTTCATCACAGGGACGATGGGTGTAGCCCACTCGCTCCAGTCTACCTTGGACAGTACACCTGAACGTTCCAGACTCTCCAGCTCTGCTTCGACGGCTGGGCGGATCGCATAAGGTACCGGTCTGGCCGTAAAAAATTTTGGGCTTGCGTTTTCTTCAATTTTAATCGTCGCTGTCATGCCTTTTAGTGTTCCGAGTCCTTGCTGGAACACTTCTTTCGCGTCAGTTAGGATCTTTGACAGTCGCCCAGGTGTGACGTCGTCATCCTTTTTGTCAGCCACAGTAAGTGCCTGTATGGCATGCCAATCCAGTTGTATTTTCCGGATCCATTCACGTCCCAGTAATGGCGATCCTCCATCTTGAAATACATACAGGTCTAGTTTTGGTGTTTCCTTACCGTTATATATAACGGTCACCCTTATTTTTCCTTTGGGGTAGACTTTTTGCCCCGTGTACGTCTTCAAAATAATTTTTGTGTCTCTCAAGGGTATGCGTAAGAATAGCCGCTCGTAGTCCCGTCGGTTTATGACTGTTAGGGCTGATCCTGTGTCCAATTCCATCTTTACCTGGACTCCTGCTATCTTGAGAGTGACCCAAATGGTTCGGTGATCCTCCGTTGTGATCACATTATGTAGTTTCAGACAACTCAGTTCCCTGCTTTCGGAGTCGTTATCACTCTTTTGTTCGTCTGAACTATTCTCCGTCACCTTACGTACCTTCTTGTACTTTTCTTTGGTAGGTTTCTTATTGCTGGTTTTCTTTCCCGACCTGCAGACTCGTGCTATGTGTCCTACTTTTCCACACTGTCTGCACACTTTGTCTTTGAACCAGCAATCATTCTGGTCGTGTGTTGTTCTGCCGCAGCGATAGCACTTCTCTGTTCCATATGACATTTCGTTTGTGCCATATTCTTGCGGTCTCTGTTGTATCTCTGCAGCGCCCCGTGCTGCTGCTTCATATGATACCGCAATGCTGAAAGCCTTTTCCAGCGTAAGGTCCTTTTCAGATAAAAGCCATTTCTGGGTTCCTTCACTTTGAAGCCCACACACAAACTTGTCCCTTAAGGTATCTGCCAGTCCCGCTCCAAACTGGCAGTGTTTCGATAGTTTGCGCAGTTCTGTTAAATAATCAGCATTGCTTTCATCCTTATGCTGGTTCCGTTTGTGAAACTTGAATCTTTCTGCTATCAGCAGCGGTGTGGGGTTTAAATGTCCCTGTAGTATCATTACTATGTCTTCAAAACTCTTTTCCATTGGCTTCGTTGGGGTTACTAGATTTCGTAATAAACCATACGTCTTTGCACCCATTAAATTTAACAATACCGACGCTTTCTTGTCATCTGACACCTCATTTGCCTTGCAGTACACCTCTATTCGTTCGACATATGTAGTCCAATCTTCGACTTCATTGTCAAATGCGGTGATACTGCCACTCTTCGGCATTTTGGGTGTGGTTTAAAATGGCGTCTCCCAATGGCTTAAAATGGCATCTCCCGCGCTTTCCTTCCTCCCCCGCTGCTGCCAACGCCGCTCTCGGCGGTTCTCATGGCAATGGCGGCGCCCTGTAGGTTTCGCGCGCTTCTCCTGCGCTGCTGCCAACGCCGCTCTCGGCGGTCCTCGTGGCAATGGCGGCGCCTCGCGGGTTTCTGCGCGTCTCTCTCTCCCTCTCTTCGACGCTGCTCGGCCCCTGAACACCGGCTGCGCCCTGTGCGCTCTGCCCTCTCTCTCTCTCCCCCGTCGACGCTGCTCGGCCCTTTGCTGTGCCGCTCGGTCGGGCTCTAGCCCGCTGCTGTCCGGGAAGGGTCTGCGCACTACCTGTTGCCAGCCCGTTTCACTGGACCACCTCGACTGGAAAGCCAAGCCTGGCTCTCGACAGCCTCCCCCGCAATTCTCGAGTCTCTGCTGGATGACTGGGCGGTTGCCCGTGGTCGACGCCCGAGTCTCTGGCCTTGACCTCCAATCCACTGATCTCCAGGAATGAATCCCCGGGAGGTGATGCAGAGTTGCAGGTAGGTTCGAACTTGCCTTGTCGCCAATGTTGTGTCTGGGTATAATAAGACACAGACTGCAGGAGAAACGGTACAACAGGTGTTTACTCAACGTGGCTCACAGTGGAACTGATCTGTACAGATTACTACTCAGTGCTATATACAGGTGTGGTCACTGCCGGTACTGCAGTATACATGAGCTGTAAAAGATAGTTCCCCTTAAAGGTATATACATTAGTCAAGGTCAGTGAATGCATTTTCAAAAGCCGTCTCCTACCAAGTGCACCACTAACCTCACACACAGCTCAATGCACAACTATCCCATCACTCACCTATCAACAATGTCTAACAAACACAAGGCACACCTCATATTCTTAGCTTCACCTCACCCCCTTGGAGGAGACAGTGCTAGCCATTCTTGGAAGAGTCATGGCTGAGCCCTTGGCCAGCGGCGAGGCTGAAAGAATACAAGATGCTGGTATCCTCATACGTTATCCTCCTTCTCACATCTAACTTCCCCCTCATCCCACAATCTCTTCTGATTTACAAGCTGCGCATGGTGTAAGCATGCATCTCTTGCTTTCCCGCCCTCCGCTCACCACAATCCTACCCTTGTGCCTTCCTCATTTCAGACACCCAAGAAATCCAGCCTGCCCAGCCAATGGTTGACCAAAAAAAGGGTGAAGAGTGAAGAAGAAAAAGAAGAAATACCATCACGCAATTTCACACTTCTAGCCACTAGCTCCTAAAGGTCATCCTGCAAGGCCATTTGCAGTGTCCCCCACTGAAATTCAGCAGCCTTCCACCAGCCATGCTGCAGCCACTGGGGTAGCACTGCATGACATCACTAGGATAGGCAAAGGCACACACAAGAAAATCACTAAGGGAATGCACAAGGGTGATTAGTTGATTTCTTGATGTCATATTGGATGCATTTTTATTTCATCATTGTGGCTGAGGACGCTGTGATGGTCAGTAACAGAGGGAAGGTAAGGTGTGGGACAAATGTTGAAAGGGGAATTGGGGTTGTGGTCACTGGTACTGCAGGCGGATGATTCCATCCTGGATATCTCAGCCAGAAAGGGACTGTCTGGGTTGCATCCTTCCTTCTGCTTCCTCCTCTTCTACCTCTTCCTCTTCTGCTTCTTCCTCTTCCCTGTGTGAGCAGCTTGTCCCCTTTGCTGCCTTTGCTTTATATCCAAGTGCCCCCAGGACTGTGAGCAAGTGGTCTTCTCAGAAGCAAAATACTGCGGATGCTGGAAATCTGAAATAAAAACAGAAAATGCTGGAAATACTCAGTAGATCATGCAGCATCTCGACCTGAAATGTTAACTCTGTTCCTCTCTCCACAGATGCTGCCTGATTTGCTGAGTAATTGCAGCATTTTCTGTCTTCTCAGAGGCCTTCCTTTACCATCCAAAGCCTTCTAAGCATCCAGCAGCACTCTCTGCCCACTTTAACAACTTTTTAAAATCTATTGCACCAAGCCACTACTTCAATAAAATATTTTAAAAAGTTCCAAAAGTGAAATCCAAACTTACCTGAAAGATGTATGTGTCCCTTGAAGAAGCACCGACAACATCTCTGCAGAGCTGCTACACGCATGTTTTACTGTGCGTAGTTAGGGTCGGGTGTTATGATGTGTGGCAATATCCAAAATAGCAGTCATGGCGTCAAATCAGGCGTTGCACGCTGATTGACATCATGATCTGATCATTTAAATTTGAGGGGCAAGCGCTGACAACGGCAGCGCTATGGCCCTCACCAAAATGGCAGCTGCCGTGTCCCACACCGGAAGCAGGCAGAAGTGTGCCTGCCATCATTTTTTCAACAAAACCGGCCTTAACGGCCAGCGCTACAACAGGGAATTTCTAGGTCATCGCCTCCACATCTAACCTATGGAACACCGTCATAATTTAAAGACCTCTAGCTAGAGAAGAGCCCCAGTCTGTTCAGCCTTTCCTTATAGTTGTACCCTCTCAATCTGGTATCATCCTTGTAAATCTTTTTTGCACTTTCTCCAGTGCTTCTATATCCTTCTTGTAATATGGAGACCAGAACTGTACACAGTATTCTAACTGTGATCTAACTAAGGTTCTATATAAGCTTAATATAACTTCTCTGCTTTTGAATTCTATTCCTCTAGAAATGAACCCCAATGTTTTGTTTGCACTTTTTTATAGCTTTGCTAACCTGCATTGCTACTTTTAATGATTTGTGAATTTGTACCCCTCGATCCCTTTGCACCTCTAGCCCAGTTAGATTCTTATTTTGCAAGGAGTAGGTGGCCTCTTAATTTCTCCTACCAAAATGCACCATCTCACACTTCTCTATATTGAAATGTATTTGCCATTTACACACCCATTCTGCAAGGCAATGGAGGGAATTGAAGGCGATGATGAGGATTTTAAAGTCAGTTTGTGGGACATGGAGAGGCATGCAAGGACAGGGTGGTCAGAGCGTGAGCACTTTAGCAGGTGAGGATACAAGCTGTGGCGTTTTGGATGAATTGTTTGTGGAGGTGAGGTGGCTGGTAAAGAGAATGCCAGAGCAATCAAGCCTCGAAGAAATAAAGACATGGATAAGGTTTTTGGCACAGAAGGGATGGCGGGAGATGTTTCGGAGGTGAAAGAAAATGAGTCTTGAATGTGGGTGAAGAAGCTGGACACTTGTAAAAAAATAAAATAAAGTCAAATTGGGTGCCCAATGGAAATTGGCCATTTTGCGTGCACTTTCTTCATGGCCTGTTACGTGATGTCTGTCATAAGGAGATGTTCTCAGTACGCTAGTGTGTCTCCATTCATTTTAACAGGGACTAGAATTCCAGGAAAACCAGCCTTGGAATGGATCTGCAACTGCTCAACCAAACTGAGTGGGCAGCGTTTCTTTACCAGACTGGGATAGGGTGACCATACATCCCCTTTTTCTGGGAACAATCTCCGGATGAGGTACTGTGTCCTCGGGCAAACTATGTCCACAGAAGAGTCCCTGGTTCACAAAACTCGTCCCCGGATTTTATTTCAGTAAGCTCCATTCAACCTAATTGAAGCTTGCGTAAATCCGCGGGGACTCAGAGACAGACCAATCAAAAGGGCCCACTGTTGATTGACAGATTCTCTGCCCATTGGCAGCGACGAACTAATGAAAGGGCGGATCAATGTTTGTTGTCTGCTGAATTATTTTGACCGGATTGGCTTCGGTTTGGACCAATGAGAGGGCGGATAACGGTTTGTGATAACAGTTTGGCTTTGACCGCATTGACTTCGGTTTGGACCAATGAAAGGACAGAGCGGGGGGTGAGTGCTGGCCAATGGGGTGGCTGTATTTGTGCGGGAAGTGTGATGGCGGTATTGTCTGTATGAGCCGGAGCCCAGGGAGAGGTAACACATCTCATTGGCTAGTGATGTGGAAACACAAATCTGATTAATTGATGCAGGGGGGCGGCAAGGGTTAAATATAAAATGCAACAAAAATAATGGGAAATTTAGCAAAGCTCCCTGCAAACCTGCTACCAGCTCAAGGAACTGAAGCACAAACACTGGCCATTGCATAAAAGTCTTGGCCTAGATCCTGGGAACCAGCAGACCACCCAACTCTCTGTGGCTGGAACCGAGTGGATGAGTCCATGGACCGCGAGCCTGAGGACAGTCGCTGCCTCATGAGGCTGTAATTCATCTCCTTCCCGGATTGGGCCGCGATGCTGAATCTCAGGCGGCTTCTAGTGAAGAGCCTGTCAGGGTGAGTGAGCTACGTGCCATTGGGACCAGCTTTAGAGGTCGGGCTGCGGGGCGGATCATGGGGCCAAGGGAGAAACAAATAAACGGCAGGTCAGTCAGTCAGCTCTGGGAATAAACGGCAGGTCGGCCATTCAGCACTGGGAATAGACAGTGGGTCGGCCATTCAGCGCTGGGAATAGATGGTGGGTCGACTAGTCAGCACTGGGAATAGACGGTGGGTCAGCCATTCAGCGCTGGGAATAGATGGCGGGTCGACTAGTCAGCACTGGGAATAGACGGTGGGTCAGCCATTCAGCGCTGGGAATAGATGGCGGGTCGACTAGTCAGCACTGGGAATAGATGGTGGGTCGGCCATTCAGCACTGGGAATAGATGGCGGGTCGACCAGTCAATAAGCGGAATAGACGGTGGGTCGGCCACTCAGCGCTGGGAATAGATGGCGGGTCGACTAGTTAGCACTGGGAATAGACGATGGGTCGGCCATCCAGCGCTGGGAATAGATGGCGGGTCGACTAGTCAGCACTGGGAATAGACGGTGGGTTAGCCATTCAGCACTGGGAATAGACAGCGGATCGGCCAGCACCCAGGAAAGCGTGATGCCCCGTTTGCTGTGGGACATTTCCCAGAACGCAATAATGTTCCCAGGGAGTTCTCGTGCGGGGAGTAGGGAATCCGCAGTTTACATTGAAATACATAAAAGTTACAACACGGAAACAGGCCGTCCGGCTCAACCAGTTCCTGCCAGCATTTACCCTTCCCTGAGAAAACACTGAGCTACTCCCCGCACTGCTGGTGCCCCACTCCCCTTGCCCCCACTGGCTGTTCCCAAATCTTAAGGTTGTTCACAGAAGCATAATCAAAAAAATGGACACTAAGCCAAAGAAGGTGATATTAGAAGGAGTGGTCAAAGAGGAATTTATGGAGGGTCATAAAGGAGAGGGAGGGAAATAATTGACATGGGAAGTGATATAAAGAAAGAGATTTTCTGAATAGGCCGTACAGACAGTGGGTACGAAAAACCGATGTTCCTGAAGAGTGTTATTGTATTATTTATTAACAGTTTCTGAATGCACTTCAATAATGAGATGTTGCAGGAATTAACGAATTCCAACGAATAACGGAGATCGACACAAGAGAACAACTAAACAGGTCTTTACTCAACGGAGATGCCACGAGGACTGCCTGGGCAGCCCCGTGGTTTGCGACGTGACGTCATCGCGTTTGCCCGCGTTTTCCCGTGCTCTTAAAGGGGCCACACCCCGTACATGCAAACTCTATATACAAAACACAGTAATGCCTAACACAATGGTACAGGTTTAGGCTGGTGTTAGAACATCATTAAAGAGAATTATATACAGTTAGCCAGAGTCATTCAGTGGTTCTGCCACATGCGCCATAATTCGCTTTAAGGACAAAGTCAAACGGTGAGGGAGTCTGACGAGCCTGTCAGAACGACTCCTGTACTCTCGAGGCGGAGGCTGCTGGGCGGCTGGCGGTCTGGCGGGTGGTCGCACTCGGTCTGCTGTAACGACGACGGGTGGCCGACCCCGTCTCAGCGGTTGTGCTGTCTCGACGGGGCGGTCGAGGTCTAAATGTGCTGGCTTTAAGTGGTTGACCGAAATGTGGGCTGGTTTACCACCGACATCTACCGTGAAGGTTTTGTCCCCTGCTTCCAACACACGGAAGGGACCAATATATGGGGCCTTGAGCGGATCCCTATGTGCGTCATGGTGAATAAAAACGTATTCAGCCTTGTGAAGCTCCGTGGGAATGTGTGACCTCTGCAGCCCGTGGTGCGAAGTGGGCACTGGTGTGAAACATCTGGCCGCCTCTTGGCGACTAGCAAGCTGGGCAGACGCGGACCATGGCTCCGTCGATGTTGGTAAGAAGTCCCCTGGGACTCGCAGCAGCCGACCATACACAAGCTCCGCTGATGATGAGTGAAGGTCTTCTTTGGGGGCCGTGCGAAGGTCCAACAGGACCCACGGTAGCTTGTCTGCCCATCCAGCGTCCTGGAGGCATGCCCTCAGGGCAGTTTTCATTGAGCGGTGGAAGCGTTCGCAGAGGCCATTCACCTGTGGGTGGTAGGCTGTGGTGCGGTGTAATTTGACACCGAGTCCTTGGGCCACTGCATTCCAGAGTTCGGAGGAAAACTGCGGTCCTGTCTGACGAAATATCTGCGGGCACTCCGAAACAGGCGATCCAGGAGGAAATGAATGCCCTGGCCACGTCCGCTGAAGTAGTGGATGACAGGGGGACCGCCTCCGGCCATCTGGTGGTGCGGTCAACCATGGTCAGGATGTGTGAAAAACCATGGGAGGGTGGGAGTGGTCCTACCAGGTCCACGTTGACATGGTCAAAACGTCACTCCGGAACTGTGAAGGTGGCCAACGGAGCTTTGATGTGGCGCTGTACCATGGCCTTTTGGCAGACCACGCGGGTGTTGGCCCAGTCGCGGACATCTTTATGCATGCCATGCCATACAAAGTTCACTGAAATCAGTTTCTGAGAGGCCTTCATTCCAGGGTGTGACAACCCATGTATGGCGTCGAACACTTTGTGGCGCCAGACGACCGGCACGACAGGGCGAGGATCCTGTACAGAGACGTCACACAACAGTGTGGTACCTGCTGAATGGAACTTGACGTCGGCCAACTGGAGGCCAGTGATGGCTGTTCTGTAAGCTTGGACTTCCGGGTCTGAGGCTTGGTCTGCTGCCATGAGGGCGTAGTCGATGCCCAAATGAACTGTATTGACGATCGCGCGGGAGAGGCAGTCTGCCACCAGGTTGTCCTTACCGGCCACGTGCTGTATATCCGTGGTGAATTCGGATATGTAGGTCAGTTGACGCTGCTGTCGGGCTGACTACGGTTCGGCGGTCTTGGCCATTGCAAAGGTTAGCGGCTTATGGTCCACAAAGGCGGTGAAAGGACGTCCTTCCAGTAAGAACCGAAAATGGCGGATGGCCAGAAAAAGGGCGAGCAACTCCCAGTCGAACATGCTGTGTGCTCTCTCGTTCTGCCGTAGTTGACGGCTGAAGAATGCCAACGGCTGCCACGCCCTGTTCACCCACTGCTGTTGCAGTGCACCGACTGCGTAGTCCGACGCTTGGGCCATGTCATCCGTCCAGTCTACCGGGTTCTTGCCAGTCTTGCCCTTGAGGGCCTCGTACAGGGGCTGCATGAGTAGTGCCGCCTTAGGCACGAAACGGTGGTAAAGGTTTACCATGCCTAGGAATTCCTGCAGGGCCTTTACGTTCTGCGGGCGTGGAAAGGATGTCACCGCCTCTATTTTCGAAGGTAAAGGAACCGCTCCCTCTGAGGTGATGCGATGCCCAAGGAAGTCAATTTGGTGCAGGCCAAACTGACACTTGGCCGGGTTGATAATCAGGCCGTGTTGGCTGAGGCGTCGAAAAAGGGTGCGTAGGTGACAGGTATGTTCTTTCTTAGTAAGACTGGCAATTAGAATATCATCCAGGTAGACGAAGAGGAACTTGAGATCCCGCAGCACGGAGTCCATCAGGCGTTGGAAAGCCTGGGCGGCGTTCTCTAACCCAAACGGCATTCGTAAAAACTCAAAGAGGCCGAATGGGGTGATGACTGCAGTCTTCTGGACGTCTTGTGGACAAACTGGGACCTGGTGGTAGCCCCGGACGAGGTCGACTTTTGAGAACATGGTGTTCCCTGCCAAATGGGCAGAGAAATCCTGGATGTGGGGGATCGGGTACCGATCAGGAGTGGTGGCGTGGTTGAGGCGTCGATAGTCGCTGCATGGCCGCCATCCGCCGCCAGGCTTCGGGACGATATGGAGGGGTGAAGACCAGGGACTATTCAACCGGCGAATAATCCCTAACCGTTCCATGGTTGCGAACTCTGCCTTTGCGACCGCCAGCTTGCCTGGTTCCAGGCGCCGGGCCTGCGCGTAGACCGGGGGGCCGTTGGTGGTGATGTGGCGTTCCACACCATGTTTCGTGGCTGTGGAGGAGAACGTGGGTCTTGTCAGGTCGGGGAATTTGCTGAGCAGGCGCGCGAACTCATCAGGAGTTGGGAACGCACAGGAGACGGTGCGTGACGTAGTGTTACTGCGGTAACATGGAAGAGAATTAAAAGTTGCTGCGTTGATCAGCCGCCGGTTCCTAACGTCGACCAGGAGGCTGTTGGCGCACAGGAAATCCACGCCGAGGAGGGGCTGGGAAACTCTGGCCGTAACAAACTCCCAGTGAAAACGTTGCCCCCCGAGGCACACCTCCACTCGCCGTCTGCCGAGGGTCCGAATTGTTCCGCCATTGACTGCTTCAAGGGTGGGGCCGTGATTCCCCATCTGCACATCGAGGGCGGACGCGGGTAAAATGCTGCACTGCTCCCCGGTGTCACACAGAAAACGACGACCGGAGTATCAGTGATGAACAGCAATTTTCCCGCGTTGCCGATCGCCATCGCGGCCGCGGGGTGCCCGTTAGACCCGTTCCTCGGTGGTCGCAGTGTCAGTTGTTGTTTTTTTGGGGGGAAAACTGCAGGGAGGGTGGCAACGCTTCACCTTCACACTGAACTGCGCGTGGTAGAAACACAGCCCAGCAGGCTGACGAGCTGGGGCGGCGTCTGCTGGGGATGGGTGCCTCGTGGCGGCGCAGTACTGCCGAGTTACAGCGAAAATTTTGTCAGCCTGCGCAGCGAGTGTTGCGCAGTCTTCAATTTCAGATCTGGCCAGGGCCGCTTGTACCCGTTCAGGCAGTTGGCTGAGGAAAATCTAGCGGAATAGGAAACATTCCCGTTCTGAGCCCAGGAGTGTGAGCATTTGGCTCATCAACTCTGAAGGCTTGGAGTCCCCGAGCCCGGGCATAGTGAGTAATCGACGGGCGTGCTCCGATTTTGTGAGCCCGAAAACCTGCAGTAACCGCGCTTTGAGGGTTTCATACTTGCGCTCTGTTGGGGGGTTTTTTCAAGGAGGCTGACGATCCGAGAGGCGGTAGAGCTGTCGAGTGCGGAGACCACATTAAGGTACTTGGTCTGATCCGCATCGATGTTCCTCAGGGCGAACTGGGCCTTGACCTGAATAAACCACGAGGGCGCTTGCTGCTCCCAGAACTGCGGTAGCTTTAGCGAAACGGCGTTTGCTTCCATGCTGTGCTCTTATGTGAAAACGTTCAGAAAAACGGGGTCACCAATGTAGGAATTAACGAATTCCAACGAATAACGGAGATTGACACAAGAAAACAACTAAACAGGTCTGTACTCAACGGAGATGCCACGAGGACTGCCTGGGCAGCCCCGTGGTTTGCGACGTGACGTCATCGCGTTTGCCCGCGTTTTCCTGCGCTCTTAAAGGGACCACGCCCCATACATGCAAACTCTATATACAAAACACAGTAATGCCTAACACAATGGTACAGGTTTAGGCTGGTGTTAGAACATCGTTAAAGAGAATTATATACAGTTAGCCAGAGTCATTCAGTGGTTCTGCCACAATGTCACATCCGTGGTAATTATATGCACATTTGTTTTCCATTTGTAGTGTATATGTCCAACTGTTAAAGTACAGGCTGCTAAAAAAAATTTGTCTCACTACGCAACTTACATTTTCCATCCTGGCTACTTTGCTGTGCTCCCACCCTGTGTGTCCCCAGATTCAGTTTAGAAAATATGGTCACCCTGGACTGGGTGGCTCTGGAGCAGAAATGAATGGAACTGTTGTGGAATGTAGGTAGCTCCTCTCCAAAATTATGGACTCTGAAAGGAATGAGGTTGATAATGTCAGGACTTTGATGGACAATAAACTGAGTTTTTAAAATACAGATAACAAATATATTGTACATAGTATATTATATACATATATATTATGCAATAAGTATGCTGTACATTATAAGTGCAAGTTATTTCTTTACATTTTGCAATATTAGCCCGCATAGAGTTTGGGAACACTACCAGCCCCACTGAAGCTAACAGTGAATTTTGCAAGGAGATTTCAGATCCCAAGTCTTGGTTGCACCCAATTTAATCTCACCCTTTTTCGGGCTACCGGCCACCGTCGCACTGCTGAGCAACCAACCCAGTCGTGGGTTATTTATAACTACGCTGAGGATTACGTCGTCGTCGTCTTACGTGCGTCACATACAGGCGCGTGTTGTTGACCAATCCCCACCTCGACAGCCTCCAGCAGAGACATTACGTCAGCGCATTGTGTTTGGGCTCGAGCTGACGGGTTGGTGCCGGGACGGCGGTTTATTGAGCTACTGCGCGAGTTCCTTTGAGATTTATTCATTTGTTTATTCGAATGTTTTCCGAGGCCGTGCCTGTTACTCCGATGGCTGCCGACTGTTACGTATCTCATCGAGGGGCGCGGATCGGCCGTTATGAGGGGATACTGAGCAAAGGATTCACCATGTATGGCAAGGACCCGTTTGACGAGCGCAGCAACCCCCAGGTGAGGCGAGGCGAGGCGAGGCTGAACGTGACGCCGGCCATTACTGATACTGTTGTGGCGGGGCGGCGGCGGCGAGTATTTCCCTATCGGTATTTATCTCTCTATCTCCAGCCCAGGGGGATGAAGCTGCCGATTGACCTCAGTCCCGAGGAGCATCCTTAATGAGGAGGATCCGCAACGAGAGTGCACCATCCACCCACCCCATCACTACAAAACATCTGCACCATCTCCACCCGCACCATCTCCACCCACCCCATCACTGCAAAATATCTGCACCATCTCCACCCACCCCATCACTACAAAACATCTGCACCATCTCCACCCACTCCATCACTGCAAAATATCTGCACCATCGCCACCCACCCCATCACTACAAAACATCTGCACCATCTCCACCCATCCCATCACTACAAAACATCTGCACCATCTCCACCCACCCATCACTACAAAACATCTGCACCATCTCCACCCACCCCATCACTGCAAAACATTGCACCGTCTCCACCCACCCCATCACTGCAAAACATCTGCACCGTCTCCGCCCACCCCATCACTGCAAAACATCTGCACAGTCTCCGCCCACCCCATCACTGCAAAACATCTGCACCGTCTCCGCCCACCCCACCACTGCAAAACATCTGCACCGTCTCCGCCCACCCCACCACTGCAAAACATCTGCACCGTCTCCGCCCACCCCACCACTACAAAACATCTGCACCGTCTCCGCCCACCCCACCACTACAAAACATCTGCACCGTCTCCGCCCACCCCACCACTACAAAACATCTGCACCGTCTCCGCCCACCCCACCACTACAAAACATCTGCACCGTCTCCGCCCACCCCACCACTACAAAACATCTGCACCGTCTCCGCCCACCCCACCACTACAAAACATCTGCACCGTCTCCGCCCACCCCACCACTACAAAACATCTGCACCGTCTCCGCCCACCCCACCACTACAAAACATCTGCACCGTCTCCGCCCACCCCACCACTACAAAACATCTGCACCGTCTCCGCCCACCCCACCACTACAAAACATCTGCACCGTCTCCGCCCACCCCACCACTACAAAACATCTGCACCGTCTCCGCCCACCCCACCACTACAAAACATCTGCACCGTCTCCGCCCACCCCATAATGACAAAACATCACCCACCCCATCACCCCAGCAAGTGTGCCTTGTAGATGGTGGAAAGGCTTTGAGGAGTCGGGACCAAGGTTCCCTCTAAGGTGCGCGGGTACGTGGCCGCATAGCACATATACCATAGAGCACATATACCAGAAACGCTGTTTACGGAGGTCACGGACCATCATCAAAGACCCTACCCACCCCAGCCACAGTCTGTTCGCCCTCCTGCCATCTGGGAGACGCTACAGATGCATTCGCACCCGAACGACCAGATTTAGGAACAGCTTCTTTCCCAGGGCTGTCATCCTACTGAACTCCACAAATAAACTCTAAAGCCTGCACATCTGCCAATGCACTTTATTATGGTTATGTTTATGTTAATGTATTACAAGCCAAATGAATGTTGAATGTTTAAATGTCTTAATCTAAATGTACACTCTCGGGAGCCACAAGCCTACATTTCGTTGTACTGCACTTGTGCACTAACAATGACAAATTTGATTATGATTATGGTAAGGTCCCACGCACTGAAATAGATAGGCTGCACACAACAGTGAGCTGGAGCGGGGGGAGTGGCTGAGCATAAAAACTCAGCGGCCAAAGTGTGAACGGCTGGAGAGAGAGCGGGAAAAAGTGCAGCTGAGCCTGTGAATGGAGGAAACATAGAAACATGGAAAAACTAGGAGCAGGCGTAGGCCATTTGAGCCTGCTCTGCCATTCAATATGATCATGGCTGATCCTCTATCTCAATAACCTATTCGTCCCCATACCCCTTGATGCCTTTTGTGTCCAGAAATTTATCTTATCTCAGAATCACAGAATCACCACAGTGCAGATAGAGGCCATTTCGGCCCATCGAGCCTGCACCGACACATATCCCACCCTATCCCCGTAACCCCACGTATTTAATCCCCCTAACACTAAGGGTCAATTTATCATAGCCAATCAACCTAACCCGCACATCTTTGGACTGTGGGAGGAAACAGGAGCACCCGGAGGAAACCCACGCAAACACGGGGAGAATGTGCAAACTCCACACAGACAGTCACCCGAGGCCGGATTCTTTAAATATATTCAGTAACTTGGCCTCCACAGCCTTCTGTGGTGGAGAATTCCACAGGTTCATCACCCTCTGAGTGAAGAAATTTCTCATCTCAGTCCTAAATGTCCTACCCTGTATCCTGAGACTGTGACCCCTTGTTCTAGACCCCCCAGCCAGGAAAAACATCCTCCCTGCATCCAGTCTGTCTAGCCCTGTCAGAATTTTATACATTTCATTGAGATCCCCTCTCATTCATCTAAACTCTAGTGAATACTGGCCTAGTCGACCCAGTCTCTCCTCATACGACAGTCCTACCATCCCAGGAATCAGTCTGGTGAACCTTCGCTGCACTCCCTCTATGGCAAGTATATCCTTTCTTAGGTAAGGAGACCAAAACTGCACACAGTACTCCAGGTGTGGTCTCACCAAGGCCCTGTATAACTAGTAAGACATCCTTGCTCCTGTACTCAAATCCTCTTGCAATGAAGGCCAACATACCATTTGCCTTCCTAACTGTTTGCTGCACCTGCATTTTTGCTTTCAGTGACTGGTGTACAAGGACACCCAGGTCCTTTTGTACATCAACATTTCCCAATCTTTCACCATTTAAATAATACTCTGCCTTTCTGTTGTTCCTACCGAAGTGGATAACTTCACATTTATCCATGTTATACTGCATCTGCCGTGTATTTGCCCACTCATTCAACTTGTCTAAATCGCCTTGAAGCCTCTTTGCATCCTCCTCACAACTCGCAATCCCACCTAGTTTCGTGTCGTCAGCAAACTTGGAAATATTACATTTTGTTCCCTCATCCAAATCATTGATATATATTGTGAATAGTTGGGGCCCAAGCACTGATCCCTGCGGTACTCCACCAGTCACCGCCTGCCACCCCGAAAAAGACCCATTTGTTCCTACTCTCTGTTTCCTGTCTGTTAACCAATTTTCAAACCATGCCAGTATATTACCCCCAATCCCATGTGCTTTAATTTTGCACACTAACCTCTTATGTGGGACTTTATCAAAGGCCTTCTGAAAAGCCAAATACACCACATCCACTGGTTCTCCCTTATCTATTCTACCAGTTACATCCTCAAAAAACTCCAGGAGGTTTGTCAAACATGATTTCCCTTTCATAACTCCATGTTGACTTTGTTTAATCCCGTTGATATTTTCTAATATCAGTGAGCTGGAGCGGGGGATGAATTCCTGGTGGGCTGGTAGGAGCAGCAGCGTGCAGCAATGCCTGTGACTGTCTTTGAATCCTCCTTAGCAGTCACGAGCTTGCTTAGGGTGTGCACGGTTGCTAGGCTATGGTTTAAACAATCGCAGATCGGGTTAAAGCGCATGCGAAGAGGCAGCCAACTTCAACCCTCCCCAATCTGCACTTAGCAGCTTTTTGTAACTGCTTCACACCTTTCAGTCGTTTTCCTACTTTGGTCAATAAAATAGTGGGGGCACTGAAAGAGATTGGCATAAAATCCAAACATGATAAATAAAATGACATTGTACATTTAAAAACAGAGTGCGTGCCAAATCCTCTTGTGGAAATGCATTTTTAAAATAGTAAAACTGATTTTCACGTATCCATTGCACAGAATGCATCCTAAACCAAGAGGCAACATTTCTCATAAATCTCAAAAATTGTTACTAACCTTGAATCTAACTTAAAGAACTGTGTGGTATTCTATTCCCGCCATCCTTTCTTAACAAGTAGAGCTGCCAATTGCTTCGCAGCAACCTTGCCTGTTCAGAAAAGTGTGTTTCTGCTTTCTCCTTTCTGTTAATGCAGATAAGAGAAAGGAAGGTGTATGTGCGGCTAAAGGTGTACATGATCTGTGTCAATTTTGACTTCAGCAAGTTAGAATCAACAGTTTTTTAGTGAAAGAGACGCATTATGTGTGTAATAAAACCAAGCTTTAAGAGGAGACTGTTTCGATTACTAAACACTTAACAATAGAAGTAAGTACAGTAATCGGTGTAGAATCATTTCATTTGGCTCAGGTGAATGAGAGTCTAAGTTACAAGGAGCCTTTCAGCCTGATTCAGAAGTCTCCATCCGTCATTTGCAAAATGATCAAATTTAATCATCTATTTCTGCAGGTCACAGATGAATCAGCCCTGTGGCACAGTCGGATGCACACATTTTCTTTGTTTAAAACAATGATTTAATCTATTACAACATTCTACATTTGTATAGATCCTGATGCATTGAAAAGTTCATTGTTACGCAAGGAGCTATATCTGCAATAACCTGACAATTGTATTGTTATTTTCAGATAATGCCATGCGTACTGATTTTCAGTTTGGTGTATGTGTATGGTGCTATTTTTGTTTAATTAATGTTTTCAGTTGCTTTGTAAATAAGCAGTTCATGCAATTGTGTACAGTAAGCAGTATTTACAAATACTGTACATTTCATAAAAGTATTATAAAATCGTGAGTTCTTTGTAATTTGTCTACAAATGACCATAGTAATAGCTGAGTAAATAGGAATAGGATTACTGAAAATGTGGTTATAAGACTACTATAAGATGGGCGACATGAGCCGCTTTCAGAATATTTTCCAGGGCTGTTTTAAGTTCCCAATGCCTGTGGTGATCGGGCCCGTGGAGTGTCTGGTTGACAGCCCTGGATTAGAGCGAGACTCGGGAGTGCTCCTCATTCAGCAGCTCTCAATGCCCCGGGACTCAACCTTGAGCCGATTGGCCCACAGCAACTAAAGGTCACAAAACCATTGGGCACGGACCATCATGGCCAGATAAACACACACAGTCTGGGGTTCACGTTGATCAATGGATTTAGTCTCAATGAGCACCTAGTTCTTTCTGATGAACGGGTTTATGATGCAGATTGGGTTATTAATCATATATATGGCCAATGAACACCTGCATTTACCATTGAATGAACCACATATACCACCTGGAAACTTCAGGTTAATTGAAGCTGTCTTGGATAATGGATGAGAGACCAGATTATGTGAGTTTCATTTCACTGTTTGGTGAGATGAATGGAGTTTTAAGGTTGTTTATGATCCAAGCCCAGACTTTCAAAGTGTGTGTATCCTCCCTGCCCTTTCGCATTTCATCTATTCTCCTGAAAGTTCTTGTGTTGAGAAAGAGGAGCTAACAGTCCGTGTGTGAGGAGAGGTAGAATGGGACGTGTGATAGTAGAGGTAGAACGGGACTTGTGAGGAGAGGGAGCACGCAACCAGTGAGCAGCGAGGTAGAATGGGACATGAGAGTAGAGGTAGAATGTGACCTGTTAGAGGAGAGGTAGATTGTCAACCGTGACAGAATTTTCCATCACTGGAAAACCAAGAAAGACAGACGGGAGAAATTTCCAGCATGATGTAAGGGTAACTGTAAGTCATCTTGAATAAATATCAACCTTATTTACTTGCATTGTTGTATATATGCTTGTAAAATTTGCCCATGGAAAAAATTGTCGCGCTCTGAGGAGTTCGTGACGCGCTCAGTACAAATAAACTATTAGAGGGAACATTGGTCATGAAGTGAGTCACTCGCCGCAGAATACCCAGCCTCTGACTTGCTCTTGTAGCCACAGTAGTTATATGGCTGGTCCAGTTAAGTTTCTGATCGATGGTGACCCCCAGGATGTTGATGGTGGGGGATTCAGCGATGGTAATCTCGTTGAATGTCAAAGGGAGGTTGCTAGACTCTCTCTTGTTGGAGATGGTCATTGCTCTTGTGTGGCACAAATGTTACTTGCCCCTTGTCAGCCCAAGCCTGAATGTTGTCCAGGTCTTGCTGCATGTGGAGACTGACTGCTTCATTATTTGAGGAGATGTGAATGGAACTGAGTACTGCAATCATCAGCGATCATCCCCACTTCTGACCTCATGATGGAGGGAAGGTCATTGATGAAGCAGCTGAAGATGGCTAGGCCTAGGACACTGCCCTGAGGAACTCTTGCAGTGATGTCCTGAGGCTGAGATGATTACCCTCCAACAACCACCTTCCTTTGTGCTAGGTATGAAGCCAGCCAGTGGTGTGTTTTCCCCCTGATTCCCATTGACTTCCACTTTACTAGCGCTCCTTTTGCCACATTTAATCAAATGCTGCCTTGATGTCAAGGACCGTCACTCTCGCCTCACCTCTAAAATTCAGCTCTTTTGTCCATATTTGGACCAAGGCTGTAATGAGGTCTGGAGCTGAGTGGACCTGGCGGAACCCAAACTGAGCATTGGTGAGCAGGTTATTGGTGAGTAAGTGCCGTTTGATAGCACTGTCGACGACACCTTCCATCAATTTGCTGATGATTGAGAGTAGACTGCTGGGGCGGTAATTTACACTAAACATCCGTAAGTCAAAGGTCCTCTACCAACCTGCCCCTGCCACACAGTACTGCCCCCCCGATTATCAAAATCCACGGCAAGGCCTTGGACAACGTGGACCACTTTCCATACCTCGGGAGCCTACTGTCAACAAGGGCAGATGTCGACGACTAAGTCCAACACCGCCTTCAGTGTGCCAGTGCAGCCTTCGGTCGCCTGAGGAAGAGAGTGAAGACCAGGACCTCAAACCCGGCACTAAGCTCATGGTCTACAGAGCAGCAATGATACCCGCCCTGCTGTATGCCTCAGACATGGACCATGTACAGCAGGCACCTCAAAGCACTGGAGAGGTACCACCAACGCTGCCTCCGCAAGATCCTGCAAATCCATTGGCAGGATAGGCGCACCAACGTCCGTGTTCTTGCTCAGGCCAACACCCCCAGCATCGAAGCTTTGACCACGCTCAATCAGCTCCGATGGATGGGCCACATTGTCCGCATGCCCGATACGAGACTCCCAAAACAAGCGCTCTACTCGGAGCTCCGGCACGGCAAGAGAGCCCCAGGTGGGCAGAGGAAACGCTTCAAGGACACCCTCAAAGCCTCCTTGAAAAAGTGTAACATCCCCATCGACACGTGGGAATCCCTGGCCCAAGACCGCACAAAGTGGAGGAGAAGCATCCGGGAAGGCGCCGAACACCTCGCGTCTTCGCTGGGAGCAAGTGGAAGCCAAGCGCAAGGAGCGCACGTCAACCCACCCGCCCCTTCAACGACCGTCTGCCCCACCTGTGACAGAGACTGTAGATCCCGCATTGGACTCATCAGTCACCTGCGAACTCATTTTTAATGTGGGAGCAAGTCATCCTTGGTTCCGAGGGACTGCCTAAGAAGAAGAAGAATTGGCTGGATTGGATTTGTCCTGCTTTTTGTGGACAGGGCATACCTGGGCAATTTTCCACTTTGTTGGGCAGATGCCAGCGTTGTAGCTATAGTGGAGCAGCTTGGCTAGAGGCGCAGCTAGTTCTGGAGCACGAGTGTTCAGCATTACAGCCGGGATGCTGTTGGGGCCCGTAGCCTTTGCTGTATCCAGTGTGCTCAGCCGTTTCTTGATACCATGTGGAGTGAATCGAATTGGCTGAACTCTGGCTTCTGTGATGGTGGGGACCTCCGGAGAAGGCTGAGATGGATCATCCACTCGGCACTTCTGTCTGAAGATGGTTGCAAATGCTTCAGCCTTGTCTTTTGCACTCGCGTGCTGGGCTCCGCCATCATTGAGGATGGGGATGTTCATGGAGACTCCGCATCTCATTTGTTGTTTAGTTGTCCACCACCATTCACAACTGGATGTGGCAGGACTGCAGAGCTTTGACCTGATCCTGTTGGTTGTGGAATTGCTTAGCTCTGTCTATAACATGCTGTTTCTGCTGTTTAGCATGCATGTAGTCATGTGTTGTAGCTTCACCAGGTTGGCACCTCACTTTTAGGCATGGTCTTCTACACTCCTTTACTGAACCAGGGTTGGTCCCCTGGCTTGATGGTAATGGTAGTGTGAGGGATATGCCAGGCCATGAGGTTACAGATTTTGGTGGCATGCAATTCTGCTGCTGCTGATGGCCTACAGCGTTTCATGGCTGCCCAGTTTTGAGCTGCTAGATCTGTTGTGAATCTGTCCCATTTAGCACGCTGGTAGTGCCACATAACACGATTGAGGGTGTTCTCAGTGTGAAGAGGGGACTTTGTCTTCACAAGGACTGTGCGGTGGTCACTCCTACCAGTGTTGTCATGGACAGATGCATCTGTGACAGTTAGTTTGGTGAGGATGAGGCCAAGTAAGTTTTTCCTTTGTGTTGGTTCTCTCACCATCTGCCAGAGGCCCAGTTTGGCAGCTATGTCCTGTAGGACTCGGCTAGCTTGGTGAGTAGTGGTGCTGCCGAGCCACTCTTGGTGATGGACATTGAAGTACCCCACCCAGAGTATGTTTTGTGCCCTTGCTACCCTCAGTGCTTCTTCCAAGTGGTGTTCAACGTGGAGGAGTACTGATTCATCAGCTGAAGGAGGGCGGTAGGTGCTATGAGACTTCATGGGGTCTGGAGTCAATGTTGAGGACTCCCAGGGCCACTTGTTCCCGACTGTATACCATTGTGCCGTTGCCTCTGGTGGGTCTGTCATGCCGGTGGGGCAGGACATATCCAGGGATAGTGAAGGAAGTGTTTGGGACGTTGGCTGAATGATACGATTCTATGATTCTATGTTAGGCTCTTGCTTGACTAGTCTGTAGGACAGCACTCCCAATTTTGGCACAAGTCTCCAGATATTAGTGAGGAGGACTTTGCAGGGTTGATTGGGTTGGGTGTGTCTTTGCTGTGTCAGAATCCGGTGCCAAGGTCAATGCTTGGTGGTCCGTCCGGTTGTATTCTTAGTGTTTTTACTAGCGGTTTGATATGACTGAGTGGCTTGCTAGGCCATTTCAGAGGGCAATTAAGAGTCAACCACATTGTTGTGGGTTTGGAGTCACATATAGGCCAGACTGGGTAAGGACGGCAGATTTCCTTCCCTAAAGGACATTAGTGAAGCAGATGGGTTTTTAACAACAATGCGATAGTTTTATGATCACCATTACTGGTGCTCGCTTTTTATTCCACATTTATCTAATTAACTGCTTTAATTAATTGCCTCTTGTGCAGCCCCACTACTTTCACTCCACTATTGGCAGCCGTGCCTTCAGATGTCTTGACCCTAAGCTCTGGAGTTTCCTCCCTAAACCTCTTCACCTCTCCACCTCTCTCTCGTCCTTTTGAAATGTTGCTTAAAACCTACTTCTTTGACCAAATATTTGGTCACCTGGCCTAATATCTCCTTGTGTGGCTCGGTATCAAATTTTGTCTGATTACGTTTTTGTGCAGCACCGTGGGATATTTTACTGCATTAAAGGTAGATTATTCTTCACAAAGTTATCAATACAGGAAACTCGTTTAAACGGCACCTAAATATCCAGAATTCTCTCTTAACCGGCAAAATTCTCACTCCGAAAACAACACCTCAATAACCGGCAATGTTGCTGAGTCCGAGTCCAAGTCTCCCGCGGTGGCCGAGTTAGTTAGTGGGCGTAGTTCTCGAAACTGCCACTACTCGGCTTCTTGGCGCTGTCGGAAGTCAGAACACCTCAATACCCTTGTAACAGGAGGCTGACTCTACCGCGCTGCCGGTAGTTTCTTCTGATCCGCCATTTTACAGGGGTACTGTGTGTCTCCCACGCTGCTGGTAGTCATTGCATTGCATTCTGGAAATCCCAAAAGTTGGTCCAAGCAAAAGGAAGAGAATGGTGTTAACTTTAAAACAGAAAATCGACATATGCCAATGACTAGAAAGGGGAGAGAAGCGTAACAACATTATGAATGAATTCAAAATCAGTTCGTCAACAATCTACGACATCAAATCGCAGAAGGATAAGCTGCTCAAGTTTTATTCAAGCTTGGAGACATCTAAGAGTGTAGAGAAACGGCGTACGCTTCGTAAGCCTCAGCTTGAAGAGCTGGATACCATGCTTTGAGTGGTTTTCTCTTAAGCGTTCAGAGGATGTTCCACTTTCCGCACCCATGCTAGTCGAGAAAGCGAAGGATTTCTGCGTAAAGATGGAGCTCACTGACAAGTGTGCTTTCTCCGAGGGATGGCTAATGTGCTTCAAGTTACGGCACGGGATACGACGACTCAATATTTCCGGGGAGAAGAAATCAGCTGATCACGACGCCGCAGAAGAATACTGCGATTATTTCAATTGGATTGTGCAGCAACATGATTTGTCGCCAGCACAAATATACAATGCCGATGAAACTGGCTTATTTTGGAGGTTTTTGCCAGAATCAACGCTTGCTGGGGCTAGTGAGGCTAATGCTTCAGGTTACAAGAAAAATAAAGATCGTGTAACCGTGCTAACATGTGCGAACGCTGCTGGATCACACCAGGTTAAACTTCTTGTCATTGGGAAGTATAAAAATCCCCGCGCATTTAAAAATGTGAGGCACTTACCTGTTGAGTACAAAGCTCAAAGAAATGCTTGGATGGATAAGGAAATCTTTTCGAATTGGTTCCATCATATTTTTGTTCTATCTGTGAGGGAACATTTCCGTAAAATAGGGAAACCTGAAGATAGCAAATGCATTTTATTGCTTGATAATTGTAGAGCCCATCCGCATGAATCCGAGTTGGTTTTGGGAAATATTTTCACGATTTATTTGCTACCAAATGTAACTTCTCTCATACAACCCATCGACCATGGCGTTATCCAAAATCTCAAGTGTCATTACAAGAAAGACTTCCTATGTAAACTGATAAGCCAAGATGACAATATTCACGCATTTCAGAAGGAATACAATTTTAAAGATGCCGGCCTAGAAATTCGGTTGGTAGCGCCGGCGCTGAGCGCCTAAAGAGACCTAGAATTGGGCCGATACCCTATGTTGGGGCGTTCGCTATGAAGATAGCGACAACTCGGATATTGACTATACATTTTGCGCCTGCGCCAAGTGTTTGCGCGCGCCCGCGAGCGCAAGCGGATCATGACGTCATTTCAGTGTGCAACGCCTTTTAGGAGCGCCTGAGCGCATATTGGGTGGCGTCCGGAGCCTTAGCGCCCAGCGCTATTAGTGACAGTTCAAGGGAGGGCTAACGGGCCCTTCTCGGAGTAGGGGGGCGCTATTTAAAGGGGACAGCTCTAGTGCAGAATCTTCTGCCACTTGGCCTGCACATTGCGATCGTTGCTAGAGAGAGTTGGCGAGCTAATGTGGAGTGGAGTTCTGGGAATTTAGTTTACAGTACTTGGGACCTTCAAACCTGTCCGAAGCACTTGCAGCACTACACCTAAAAGCCTTTTGACCAACTGGCATCGGAATGAGAGCTTGTTTGGAGGGCGACGGCCTCATCGCCCAACACTGTGAAGGGGCAGAGAGACGGCGGGAGAGAGGGCCGGGATTGGACAGAAGGAGGAGGGGCAATGGAGGTCGGCCAATCCGACGGGAAGCTGCGAGGGTCTTTAGGCAGCAGGTGACAAGCCTTGAGGAGCAGTGTTTGGGAAGGCTCCGATTCTGGAGGGACATTGTTACTGATCTATGCCACCTGCTTGGTCAGGATCTGCAGCCGCGTGAACGCTGCAGAACCTCTCTGTCCGTGATGGCTAAACTGACTGATGGCCTCCATTTTTATGCCAACGGATCCTTTCAGCCAGCCATTGGGGACATTGTGACTGTCGCTCAGGTTGCAGTCCACTGTTGCATCCGGCAAGTTACAGATGCCCTTTATAGGCGAAGGCGTCAATTCATTACCTTCCCTCGGACCCTGCACACGCAGGCGGAGGGCGCGCAGGGTGTCGCTTCTATTGCGGACTTCCCCATGGTGCAGGGGGCAAGTGACAGCACACACGTGGCTTTGAGGGCGCCATGCCATCATCCTTAGGACTTCCGCAACCGCAAGGGGTTCTACTCCCTCAATATGCAGCTGGTCTGTGACCACCGCCAAATCATCATGGCAGTCACCCCGCATTTCCCAGGGTGCAGCCACGATGCCTTTATCCTGCGGTTGACCTCAGTTTGTTACCTTTTTGAGGGGCTGCCTCGAAGACAAGGCTGGCTTACTGGGGACAAGTGCTATCCTCTCTGGCCATGGCTGATGACAACACTCCGTGTGGCCGACACCCCAGCAGAAGAGCTGATCAGCAGCGGCCATCAGGCGACCAGGCACAGTAAACAGCACACTCTTGGTGTTGTCAAAAAGCGTTTCCAATGTCTGGAAGATTCGGGGGGATCCCTGCAGTACTCGCCGCAGCAAGTGGGACACATCGTCGTCATCTGCTGCATGCTCCACAACTTGGTGAATCGACGCACCCAGCCAATTCCAGCTGTCCCTCAATGACCAGCAGAGCAGGCGGAGGAGGAGGAAGATGGAAGGGCTGCTGAAAGTGGAAGGGCCATACGTCAGAGGCTCACCTGGACTCGTGTCGAGACCCCTGTGGCGGAATGATGAGAGTCTTAACTCATGCGCACTTTGGATGTTTGAGGGCCTCTGAATGCCAGCATCATTGAAACTAGTCACGTGCACCATGCCACATTGAAACTTCTGTTTATTGGCACAAAAGTCTTTCATTACAGCTAAACAACGTAATGTCAACAGAAACCATAACTTTCAAAATAACTGTGAACTCTTCGGCAAAGCCGCAAAACTCAACAAACCTTCTGCAAATATAACAACAGGTGAGGGTGTCCTTGAATTTGGACAAAGAAATGTCTCAGCACCTCCCTCTACAACTGGCCCCTTGAGGGAGAACGACTTCTCTTTCGCGCCCGGCCCCTTCCCTCCCTGCTGCTCCTACGTAATTGGACCCCAGTGGCGGGCTCAAGGCTGGGGGACGCCTGCTGACTGTGGAAGCGCAGAAGCCCCTGAAGGACGGGCTGGCTGACCTCTGGGCTTGGAGGGTGCGGACGCAGGATGCTTGATGTGACCATGGCTGGAAGCAGTGTGGCCTGCAGGTGGTGGCAGCTGCAATGCAGGCGTCCCAGCGCTGGCATGTGCAATGGTCTCCTGCCGAGAGAGGACACCTGCACCATGGTCTGACGACACACTGGCTATCTGAGGGGAGCGGCTCGGCTCATCTGCTACAATCGCATGCTCCACTGATTCCTGGCCTTGTATGGGACTGGAAGGGCCCGGGGTGATCCTAACTGATGCAGAGAGGGTGGCTGCAGTGAGAGATCGCGTAGCGTCAATCTGGCTGTGGAGGAGCCCAGCAAGTGACTGCGTGGCAACAGTGAGGACCTGTGTGCCAGGTGCCAGTGCTTCGGAGAAGGCCTGGACAGTTCTTCCCATTGCTTCGGACAAGGCAGGTGCCGACCGCTCCACTGCCTCGGACAAGCCCTGCACAGACCTTTCCAGGGATTGTCCGAAGCCCTGAACAGTCCTTTCCATAGCTGACTCAAAGCCGTGGACAGTCCTCTCCATTGTTGGGCCGAAGCCCTGGATAGTCCTGTCCATTGTTGCCCCGAAGCCCTGGATAGTCCTGTCCATTGTTGGGCCGAAGCCCTGGATAGTCCTGTCCATTGTTGCCCCAAAGCCCTGGAGAGTCCTCTCCATTGTTGTCCCGAAGTCCAACATACTCTTAGCCAATGAATCTACTGACTCAGGCATCTTCTCGACTGCAGCCATCAGCTCCGTGTGTCTGACCTGGGCCTGTTTGCTCATCTCAGCCAGGCGACGCACCTCATCTGCACTCTGTGCAGCAGTCATCACGACCTGCCTTGCCCTCCGGGGAGACGGTGGCCGAACTTGCCTATCCCGCGTGCGTTGCTGCATGCCGCTTGGTCCGGCAACTGGTTCATCCTCAGAGCACCCCCCCCCCCTCCCCTCCAGGGCACTACTATCCCCAGTCTGTAGATGTGTCGGCTCCCCGGATTCTGCAACGGCTGGTCCGGATTCCTCCTGGTCCTCGCCTCCGTTGGCACTGGCAGCTTCAGCGCGTTGAGCCCGAGTTGGTGCTGCTTCATCTGAAAGTGGGAGGTGGAAGAGTGGCTTTAGCAAAAGGACAGCTTTGCTGAAAGGCATGCCAGATTGTGGCAAGGCTCTGACATGGCTGCACACTGAGGATGCATGCTGGCAGGGGGACCAAGTGGAAGGCAACAGGTGAAAAAGGTGAGAGTCTTACCCTCGCTGTCGGAAATGGGGTCGGCAGATGCAGTGGTCACAGGACCAGACAGACGTCCTCCAAGTATCTGGTGCACTCTCTCCTCCAGATCCGTGAGAGTGACCACTTGTGGAGGTCCGCCACCGGTTCGACGCTGCTCCTTTCGGATCGTCGCCAGTTTGGACTGCAGGGGAAAGAAGGGGAAGTTCTGTAACATGATGCCTTGCGAGATCATCGCATGCCCCCCATGGTGCAAGAGCCCTTACATGAGGCCTTGAGACATCTGTCCATGTGTGTGCCCAGAAAGGGCCATGGGTGCATGCTGACAGATGGCCATTGGGGCATCATTGCAGCAGGGTGCCCGAAGTCAGCTGCAGATGGAGGGAATCAGAAGTTTGCTAAACCATCACTCGCCCTAACGATCCGTGTGAGGTCGTTGAATTTCTTCCTGCACTGAACAGGGGTCCTGGTCGCCATGCTGCTGGAGTTGACCCTCACAGCAACCTCCCTCCAAGATCGTCGGTAAGCCTTCTGATTCGGCCTCTTGCCATTGTCCGGATACAGGACATCTCGACGGCGTTCAACTGCAGCCACCAAGTGGTCCAGAGCCTCAGTGCTGAAGCGCTCTGCTCTCTGTCTAACCTTTTCCATGCTGAACAAGTTTGTAACGCCAGACAGGGGCGAGCGCCGATTCTGAGGCCTACAGGGGGTTGGGTGTTGAAGCTCAGGCTGACTGACCCACCCCTTTAAGAGCCGGCCGGCGCCTGGAGGTCTCGTGGTTTCCCGTAATTGAGATCATCTGCGCTGCGCCCGTCCGCGTCGATATTGAGTAGCGCCTGAACTTTTGCGCCTTAAGAGCACCGTGCAACGGCTGAATTAGCGCCTCAATCCCCTTTGGGGGCGATGCAACCCAATAGCTCGCCAGGCAGCGATAACTTTCGTCTGGCTATAAACTTAGCGCTCTGCCAGTTCTAACGCCTCAAGCGGGGCTATACCCAATTTCTAGGCCGCCATCTTTTAATGCTGCATGTTCCTGGAACTTGGTGAAAGGTCACACTTTGAGGCAAGCCTGGCACAAATTGTGGCCTTCTGTAATGTTTGCTGAAGGTGGTTCTTCAGAGGAGGAATTTCATGGGTTTAGTGTTCGTCCCAAGAGGAGTACAATAATGGAAATGGCTGGCATGGTGAAAAATGTAGGCCCAGCAAACCCGCTACGTCACCTCAGTGAAAGTGATATTGAGCAGTGGGTTGATGCAGATAGAGAAGTTGCTGTTGTGCATATGCTAAGTGATAATGAAATAATTGAGAATGTTTTGAATCCAAAGAAAGAAAAGGAAAGTGAGATGGAAAGTGAAGAGAAGAAAATTTCTTGGGCTAAAGCTGCAGAAGGATTTACTTCATTCCTCAAATTTGCTCAAAGCAGCCTTGCTACTCTGCCCAAGAAGTTACGCACCTCCATATTCTGCATTCCACCTTTCTACAAAAAAGGCAAGAGTCCACTAAGCAAGCAGACATCCGGGACATGTTTAGGAAAGCTTCCAAAAGAGTTGAAGCAGTGGAAGTGCCTGAAGAATCTGTGGAAGTGCCTGAAGAATCTGTTGAAGTGCATGATCCTGATGACCCAGCTGGCATAGCTATTCCTGATGAACCAGCTGACTTGGAATAAGTGTATAGTCAACTACAGTACTTTATAATGTACTGTACAGTCATTTATAAGTTTTGTTTTACTGTTAAGTAATTAAAGAGTTATGGAGTACCCGCAACTGGCAGTACTGTACTTAATCAAGCATCTTCCACCATCCATTTAACACAACATAGAAACATAGAAGATAGGAGCAGGAGTAGGCCATTCGGCCCCTCGAGCCTGCTCCGCCATTCAATGCGATCATGGCTGATCATCCAAATTCAGTACCCTGTCCCTGCTTTCTCCCCATACCCCTTGATCCCTTTAGCCTTAAGAAATATATCCAACGCCTTCTTGAATATATTTAATGAATTGGCCTCTACTGCCTTCTGTGGTAGAGAATTCCACAGGTTCACCACTCTCTGGGTGAAGAAATTCCTCCTCATCTCAGTCCTAAATGGCCTACCCCTTATCCTTAGACTGTGACCCCCTTTCTGTAGGTGAGTACCTAATTACTGTATACTGCACATTTCTTGATTTTTTTATTTATCTTTGTTAAAAGTAGCCTCGGTAGATAACCCTCTCCGTCATCCGGAATTTTTGATCAACCGGCAACACGTCGGTGCCGGATACTAAAGAGTTTCCTGTATTGCAATGGACTTTGGGGCAGAATGTGGAGGCGAAAACCCTGGATTCATTTCAGAAACAATTGGGAGTGTAGGCACGGCCTTGATATTTGTCTGATCTTGTGAAGCACCTTGGGACATTTTACTACGTTAAAGGCGCTATATAAATGCAAGTTGTACTACAACAGATCAAGAACAAATTTATCAGTACCTGACCTAGAGAACAGAAGTTGTGGTGGAGCTTCTCTTCCTTATATCTGTTCTAAACACTGTAGCTAGCTCAGCCATTTGTATAGTTAACTCTTGCCAATTTTGATTAATGGCTATCTCTGCTAGAGCCATTCCTGCATTCCCCGCTATCTTAATTTCAATACAATTTAGCTACTGTTACCTCCAACAAAGAACATCAGTTTACATATATTTCCTTGTTATCTCGAGGTTACAATTTTCCTTCCGAAAGGGTACATATTTGAATTATTAGTAACTAGCTGAAGTGCCCGGCGGTGCCGAGGCTTTTTCGAGGGCATGTTGTTGTTGGAAGAGAGAGAGAGAGAGAGAGAGAGAGCGCGACTGGGGGGGGGGGGGGGGAAGGGAAGGGGGGGGAAGGGGATGGGGGGGCGGCGGGAAGGGGAAGGGGGGGGCCCCAGGCCGAGAGCCCCGCTCTCCGAGCCCCGCCCCCCCCCCCCGGCCGAGCCCGATTGCGGCTCTGAGAGACGGCCAGCGGCCGAGCCCCGCCCCCCCCCCCCCCCCCCCCCCGGCCGAGCCCGATTGCGGCTCTGAGAGGCGGCCGAGCCCCGCCCCCCCCCCCGCCCCCGCCGAGCGCGGAACAGAGACGCCGCGTCTCACCTGCTCCTGCTGCGCGCGCACCCTGACCCTCGTGGCTGACGCCGTTGCCCTGGGTAACGTGACACGGCGGGGGGGTGGTGAGGAGCTTAGCAGAAGCGCAATCACCTAGCTCGGGCCTGGCTGGGCAAGAAAGGCGCAGGCTTTGAGGCCTAAGAAAAAAACGGGGAAAGGTAGGAAAAAGAATGTTCAGGTTAGGTTTACAAATGAGTTTTTTTAAAAACAATTTAATAAATTCAATTTTATTTTGGTGGAAATGTATATTTGAAAAGAAAGACGCAGAAAGCAGGAAAAAGAATGGAAGCAAGATGGCGGCGACTCACCTCGGTTCAGAACGATAAGGCCCGCCCACACGCACCGATTGGTCGACCGTCAGGTCACCAAAGCGTAGGATTGGTCAATCGTCCCGTCACTCGACCGTAGGAGGGCCCGGCCGCACGCGGCAGCAAGCCGCCGTATGATCGGTCGACCTCGAGGTCACTCTGTCGCTAATGAGCGGATAATGAGATGCTAATGAGCGGAATGTTGAAGGTTTTTGGGATACCGCAGGCGCGATTTTAGCCCGGCCGAAACGTAAATACGCTTAAAACCGTCTCGGAAGTGTAAGCTTTTTTTGGAGGTAACGCGCGCATAGGTACGCCCTGTAACTTTCGAGCGCATAGCCCGCCAGACGCACACGCGATGACAGACAGAATGACAGACAGACAGACAGATGTACCGATTTATTATATATATAGATAGATATAGATTAGTTTACAAGCGCATATCTCAACTACAAATGCCGTTGACTACATAATTAAAATAAATCATGAATTAGGTGATTAGATCACACAGGCATTACTTAATTAAAAGGTGCTGGTGCCAGCAATACTAAGGGGTCAAAAGTTCAGCTTAGAAGTTCAATAGCTCCCATGTTGCTTTGATTCATAGTTCTTTGGACTCTATTGAAGACAGGGTTACATAACTGTACTTGCCCAGTTACCAAAATCTCATCTATTTATAAGTGATTGATGTCCTGGAACTTTTTTCTTTTGTCAATTGCTAGCCATCTTGTACAGTGGAAATGCTGTTTTTTAAAGAAATATTTGGTACTCAAGTGGTCCATTCTGTGGTTTATAAATATGTTGTGGTACATTTTTTGTACAGCTAATTTTTTGTACATATCAGTCCAGAATATATTGAGTGTTTGACCTAAGTTGTGTTTGTAGGAGAGCTATTATATAGGTAGGTAATGAGGTAAATGCCATGGCTTTCCTTACATTTTCTCTTTCCCTTCTCTGGCCTGCTAACACCAGTCTGTGTTCTGAATCTAATGATTCCTGACCCCTGGAAGGATACTGAGTATATTGTGCGCTTCACCAAGTAGGAATGTGGAACATTATGGAAGATCTGTTTGGCCGTTGCAGTGGGAACTGACTGCAATAATACTGGAAAAAATGTGGCTACCCCCATATGTGCTTTGCACAAGTAACTCGGGAGTAGAAACTGAAGATTTGCTATAGCAGATGAATCATATTATTGCACAGAAGGAAGAAATTCGGCCCACGATGCCTGTGCCAATTGCCAGATCCTGCCGCTTGCTATGTGTAGGTTATTTTCCAAATTGCAGAACTTGTAGTTGCTGGGTTTTAATTGTGATACCTGCATGTGGTAGAAAGAAATAGAAAATAATCACCAGATACCAAATGTGAACCTAAGAGGTTGTATGATGCATGTTTTCAGGACTATGGTGATCAGTGAGTTTATGTGCATTTATTTACATATGCAAGAGTGCCATGAAAAAAATGATTTTTGTCTTCTCCTGTAGGGTGTTCTGAATTTGGGAACTAGTGAGAACAAACTTTGCTTTGACTTAATAGAAGAGTGGGTGAGTATGTAAAATACTGAAAAATAATTTCATGTACTGAAAGTAATAGAAACATAGAAAAATAGGAGCAGGAGTAGTCCATTCGGCCCTTCGATGTGGTTGACTCTTAACTGCCCTCTGAAATGGCCTAGCAAGTCACTTAGTTGTAACTAACCGCTACAAAACAAAATAATAAGAATGAAACCGGATGGACCACCCAGCATCGACCACGGCAACGGCACAACCAGCCCAGTCGACCCTGCAAAGTCCTCTTCACCAACATCTGGGGAATTGTGCCAAAACTGGGAGAGCTGTCCCACAGACTAGTCAAGCAACAGCCTGACATAGTCAGACTCACTGAATCATACCTTTCAGCCAATGTCCCAAACTCCTCCATCACCATTCCTGGATATGCCCTGTCCCACCGGCAGGACAGACCCACCAGGGGTGGCGGCACAGTGGTATACAGTCAGGAGGGAGTGGCCCTGGGAGTCCTCAACATTAACACCAGACCCCATGAAGTCTCATGGCTTCAGGTCAAGCATGGGCAAGGAAACCTCCTGCTGATTACCACCTACCACCCTCCCTCAGCTGATGAATCAGTACTCCTCCATGTTGAACACCACTTGGAAGAAACACTGAGAGTAGCAAGGGCACAGAATGTACTTTGGGTGGGGGACTTCAATGTCCATCACCAAGAGTGGCTCGGTAAGCACCACTACTGACCAAGCTGGCCGAGTCCTGAAGGACCCAACTGCCAGTCTGGGCCTGCGACAGGTGGTGAGTGAACCAACATGAGGGAAAAACCTGCTTGACCTCGTCCTCACCAATCTAGCTGCCGCAGATGCATCTGCCCATGACAGCATTGGCAGCAGTGACCACCGCAGAGTCATTGTGGAGATGAAGTCTCGTCTTCACACTGAGAACACCCTCCATCGTGTTCTGTGGCACTACCACTTTGCTAAATGGGATAGATTCAGAACAGATCTACCAGCTCAAAACTGGGCACCCATGAGGTGCTGTGGGCCATCAGCAGCAGCAGAATTGTATTCCACCACTATCTGTAACCTCATGGCCTGGCATATCCCTCACTCTACCATTACCACCAAGCCAGGGGACCAACCATGGTTCAATGAGGAGTGTAGAAGAGCATGTCAGGAGTAGCACCGGGCGTACCTAAAAATGAGGTGCCAACCTGGGGAAGCTGCAACACCGGACTGCATGCATGCTAAAAAGCGGAAGTAGCATGCTATAGACAGGGCTAAGCGATCCCACAATCAACGGAACAGACCAAAGCTCTGCAGTTCTGCCACATCAGTCGTGAATGGTGGTGGACCATTAAACAACTAACTGGAGGAGGAGGCTCCAAGAATATCCCCATCCTCAATGATGGTGGAGCCCAGCACGTGAGTGCAAAAGACAAGGCTAAAGCGTTTGCAACCAACTTAAGCCAGAAGTGCCGAGGTCCCCACCACCACAGAAGCCAGTCTTCAGCCAGTTCGATTCACTCCACGTGATATCAAGAAACGGCTGAGCGCACTGGACACACAAAGGCTATGGGCCCCGACAACATCTCGGCTATCGTGCTGAAGATTTGTGCTCCAGAACTAGCCACGCCTCTAGCCAAGCTGTTCCAGTACAGCTATAACACTGGCATCTATCCGACAATGTGGAAAACTGCCCAGGTATGTCCTGTCCACAAAAAAGCAGGATAAATCCAACCCGGCCAATTACCGCCCCATCAGTCTACTCTCAATCATCAGCAAAGTGATGGAAATGTGTCATCGACAGTGCTATAAAGTGGCACTTACGCACCAATAACGTGCTCACTGATGCCCAGTTTGGGTTCTGCCAAGACTACTCTGCTCCCGGCCTCATTGCAGCCTTGGTCCAAACATGGACAAAGGAGCTGAATTCCAGAGGTGAGGTGAGAGTGACTGCCCTTGACATCAAGGCAGCATTTGACCGAGTCTGGCATCAAGGAGCCCTAGTAAAACTGAAGTCAATGGGAATCTGGGGGAAAACGCTCCACTGGCTGGAGTCATACTGAGCATAAAGGAAGATGGTTGTGGTGGTTTGAAGGTCAATCATCACAGCCCCAGGACATCGCTGCAGGAGTTCCTCAGGGCAGTGTCCTAGGCCCAACCATCTCCATCTGCTTCATCAATGACCTTCCCTCCAACATAAGGTCAGAAATGGGGATGTTCACTGATGACTGCACAGTGTTCAGCGCCATTCACAACTCCTCAGATAATGATGCAGTCCATGGCTTGGGCTGATAAGTGGCAGGTAACATTCGTGCCACAGAAGTGCCAGGCAATGACTATCTCCAACAAGTGAGCGTCTAACCACCTCCCAATGACATTCAATGGTATTACCATTGCTGCATCCCCCAATATCAACATCCGGGGGTCACCATTAACCAGAACCTTAACTGGACCAGCCACACACATACTGTGGCAACAAGAGCAGGTCAGAGGCTAGGTATTCTGTGGCGAGCGTCTCACCTCCTGACTCCCCAAAGCCTTTCCACCATCTACTTGTCTGGATGAGTGCAGCCCCAACAACACTCAAGCTCGACACCATCCAGGACAAAGCAGCCTGCTTGACTGGCACCCCATCCACCACCTTAAACATTCATTCCCTCCACCACCGGTGTACCGTGGCGGCTGTGTGTACCATCTACAAGCACTGCAGCAGCTCGCCAAGGCTTCTTTGGCAGCACCTCCCAAACCTGTGACCTCTTCCACCTAGAAGGACAAGGGCAGCAGGAGCATGGGAACACCACCACCTCAAAGTTCCCCTCCAAGTCACACATCATCCTGGCTTAGAAGTACAGGAAACTGTTTGATATCCGGCACTGACGGGACCGGGATGGTGCCAGTTGATTAAAAATTCCGGATAAGGAAGAAGGGACATGGAGTGACAATGGCCCAAGGTACGAGAGCCCCGTAGCACAGCCAGAAGTGCTGGAGCCCCGATCACACAGCCAGAAGTGCTGGAGCCCCGATCACACAGCCAGAAGTGCTGGAGCCCCGTAGCACAGCCAGAAGTGCTGGAGCCCCGTAGCACAGCCAGAAGTGCTGGAGCCCCGTAGCACAGCCAGAAGTGCTGGAGCCCCGTAGCACAGCCAGAAGTGCTGGAGCCCCGATCACGCAGCCAGAAGTGCTGGAGCCCCGATCACGCAGCCAGAAGTGCTAGAGCCCCGATCACGCAGCCAGAAGTGCTGGAGCCCCGATCACGCAGCCAGAAGTGCTGCAGCCCCGATCACGCAGCCAGAAGTGCTGGAGCCCCGTAGCACAGCCAGAAGTGCTGGAGCCCCGTAGCACAGCCAGAAGTGCTGGAGCCCCGATCACGCAGCCAGAAGTGCTGGAGCCCCGATCACGCAGCCAGAAGTGCTGGTGCCCCGATCACGCAGCCAGAAGCGCTGCAGCCCCGATCACGCAGCCAGAAGTGCTGCAGCCCCGATCACGCAGCCAGAAGTGCTGCAGCCCCGATCACGCAGCCAGAAGTGCTGCAGCCCCGATCACGCAGCCAGAAGTGCTGCAGCCCCGATCACGCAGCCAGAAGTGCTGCAGCCCCGATCACGCAGCCAGAAGTGCTGCAGCCCCGATCACGCAGCCAGAAGTGCTGCAGCCCCGATCACGCAGCCAGAAGTGCTGCAGCCCCGATCACGCAGCCAGAAGTGCTGCAGCCCCGATCACGCAGCCAGAAGTGCTGCAGCCCCGATCACAGGTACAGGGGACCCGGTTACACGGCAAAAGGTACGAGATCCCCGGTTACACAGCCGCAATTATACAGTATACGGAAGCCTCAAAACTTACTCCTGAATTTTGCCGGTTATTAGAGAATTCTGGATAATTAGGTGCCGTTTAAACGAGAGTTTCTTGTATATCGCTGATCCTTCTTCATCGTCGCTGGGTCAAAATCCTGGAACTCCCTACCTAACAGCACTATGGGAGTACCTTCACCACACGGACTGGAGTGGTTCAAGAAGGCGGGTCACCACCACCTTCTCAAGGGCAACTAGGGATGGGCAATAAATGCTGGCCATGCCAGCGACGCCCAGATCCCATAAAGGAATATTTAAAAAAATATATGATCATGGCTGATCCTCTATCTCAATACCATATTCCCGCTCTCTCCATACCCCTTGATGCCTTTTGTGTTTAGAAATCTATCTATCTCCTTCTTAAATATATTCAGTGACTTGGCCTCCACAGTCTTCTGTGGTAGAGAATTCCACAGGTTCACCATCTTCTGAGTGAAGAAATTTCTCTTCATCTCAGTCCTAAAAGTCCTACCCCGTATCCTGAGACCCCTCGTTCTAGACCCCCCCAGCCAGGAAAACGTCCTCCCTGCATCCAGTCTGTCTAGCCCTGTCAGAATTTTATACATTTCAATGAGATCCCCTCTCATTCTTTTAAACTCTAGTGAAGACAGGCCTAGTAGACCCAATCTCTCCTCATACGACAGTCCTGCCATCCCAGGAATCAGTCTGGTGAACCTTCGCTGCACTCCCTCTATGGCAATTATATCCTTTCTTGGGTAAGGAGACCAAAACTGCACACAGTACTCCAGGTGTGGTCTCACCAAGGTCCTGTATTTGGTCTATTGGAATGTTTTTAAGCATACATATCACATGTCTCACACCAAGAAGTTAAATTTATGTTAGAATTATGTGTTTTTTGAAGTTGACTTGATAATTTAACTTCCCCTCCCAATAAAACACGAGGGCCCTGAATTTGCGCTTGGAGGCTTCCTGCGAGGAAATGCCTCCGATCTGCAAATAAAATGCCCACGTACCTGGGGCCTCGGGATCCATGGAGACTCGTGGTCCTGGGCCTCTCTGGGTACCCAAGGGCAGAGGCCCACGTATCCCAGGGGCGCAGGCAGTTCGTGAGCGTCCCTGGGATCACGTGGGCTGGCCCAACAAATGACAGCAGGGAATCCCCATTCATGCTTATGGGGATTCCGAATGTACAGAAGCCCCATAAGTACGAATGGAAATATCCCAAAAAATACACCTAGATATCAAATTTAAAAAAAAGTCATTTAAAATTGTATTTAATTAAATATTTAAAACAAAAATTTAATTTTTTGAAAAATAAATTTACATGTTTTAAAGGGACTAAAAATAAACTTACCTTATTTAACAAGTTTTTAACATGTATAAATTACTGATTACATTTTATTTTTCTGTTTTATAAAACTCTTATGCCTGCTTTTACCAGGCGTAAAAATTTCACTGGCATTCACTGGGCAGAAGTTGGGCAAGTAGCCCAACTCGCCGCCCACGGATGTCAATTTCCTGGGGATGCGGATGATCTGTCAAGAAAATTCTTGACAGATCGCATGTTCTGCGTTTTAGCGCATGCAGAGCGTGTGAACCCATAGGGGCCGCAAATTACGGCCCGAGATGTGTTTTTTACAATTTATAAAACTGTAGTATGTAATCACTTTATTTAATTAATAAGTGGTTTTAAAAGCTACATTTTTACAGTTTTAGATACATGTGTGTAAACTTAATATTTTACCTCTCTGTTCAAAGCTCAACAGACCTAATGGTGGAAGCAACATTGCGCCTCACTTGTTACAGTATTCCAACGTTCAAGGCATTGAGAGGTAAGAACAGGTGTGGGAAATTATTTGGGCTTGAGGGCCACTTAACACGTTTTGGTGAGCTGTTGAGCGCTGCACACCAATGTTCCCCCTAAGGTGCACGGCCGTGCACCAATCGTGAGGCCCCACACAGGCCGCTCACCATTTGAAGAGATACTGCGTATGTGCGGCCACACAGCAAATTTAAAGGGACCGCGCACACAAAATTAGAGGGAACATTGTATAAACATAAACATAAATTCAGATAGTAGTCAGATGCTATCTTATTTGCACAAAATGTAGTGTAAAATAGTAAAATCTTCCATTATTAAATGAGCCTGAGGCTTCGCAAGGCCTGAACTACAATCACGTTACATGGAGTCCTTGTGCTCCGGGATCCACTCCTGTGTCTAAGACGATGATCAGAACTCCCCTGTTGTCATACTCTGGGTACCGGGAGAGGAAAGATGCAGCACTGGTAAAACTTCAGTAAAACTAAGAGTCGTCGAGATGAGCAGTCATGACTTGACGGAGGAGATGCGTCGAATGCGCGCGCGCAGCAGCGCCCCCACCAGCCAGCAATGAGCGGCGGGTTTGACATGTTTTAGAAAAGTGATTCGCGGGAGAGAGCCACAGACAGACATTAGGCCGGCTTTGAGACACAAAAGGGAAGCAGATCTGCAGTCCCGGCAGCTTTAAAGGGAAATCGTGTTTGACAAATTGGTTAAAGTTTTTTGAGGTTGTAACTCGCAGGGTAGATAAGGGAGAATCAGTGGATTTGGATTTTCAGAAAGCATTCAATAAGGTGCCAAACAAGAGGTTGTTACACAAAGTTAGGGCTCATGGGATTGGGGGTAATATATTAGCGTGGATTGATTAACGAACAGAAAATAGAGTAGGAATAAATGGGATATTTTCGGGTTGGCAGGCTGTAACTAGTAGGGTACCGCAAGGATCAGTGCTTGGGCCTCCGCTATTCACAATCTACACCAATGATTTAGATGAGGGGACCAAATGTAATATATCCAAGTTTGCTGATGATACAAACCTGGGTGGGAATGTAAGTTGTGGGGAGGCTTCAAGGGGATATAGACAAGCTATGTGAGTGGGCAAGAACATGGCAAATGGAATATAATGTGGAGAAATGTGAAGTTATCCACTTTAGTAGGAAAAATAGAAAAGCAGAGTATTTTTTAAATGTTGGTGTTCAGAGGGACCTGTGTGTCCTTGTACACGAATCACTTAAAGTTAACATGCAGGTACAGCAAACAATTAGGAAAGCAAATGGTATGTTGGCCTTTATTACAAGAGGATTTGTGTACAAGAGTAAAGATGTTTTACTGCAATTATATAGGGCCCTGGTGAGACCACACCTGGAGTATTGTGTACAGTTTTGGTCTCCTTACCTAAGGAAGGATATACTTGCCATAGAGGGAGTGCAACAAAGGTTCACCAGACTAATTCCTGGGATGGGGGGGATTGTCCTATGAGGAGAGATTGAGTAGACTAGGCCTATATTCCCTAGCGTTTAGAAGAATGAGAGGTGATCTCATTGAAACGTACAAAATTCTTACAGGACTTGACAGGGTAGATGCGGGGAAGATGTTTCCCCTGGCTAGGGAGTCTAGAACCAGGGGTCACAGTCTCAGAATAAAGGGTCGGCCATTTAGGACTGAGATGAGGAGAAATTTCTGCACTCAGAGGGTGGTTAATCTTTGGAATTCTCTACCCTAGAGTGCTGTGGATGCACAGTCGTTGAGTATATTTAAGATAGAGATCGATAGATTTTTGAATATTAAGGGAATCAAGGGTTATGGGGATAATGCAGAAAGGTGCAGTTTAGGTAGAAGATCAGCCATGACCTTATTGAATGGCGAAGCAGGCTGGAAGGGCAGAATGGCCTACTCCTGCTCCTATTTCTTATGTTCTTTGGGGTGGGGGGGAACTACTTTTCCCTCTTGTTTATATAGGCATTAGTGAACATGGGGTCATTTTCAACTTCGTCCATTAAGCAGTAACCTGGAGGAGTGGATTGCCCTCCTGTTGTAGAACCAGTCCAAATTTTATTCCGTTGATTTCAATGGAACGAATGTCGGACAGATTCTACAACGGTTGGCCAATCCGCTCCGCCAGGTTACTGCACCGGTGGTGAAGTTAAAAATTACCCCCCCCCCCATATCTTAATGCTACAAAATGAATTATATCATCCTGAAAACCTTAAAATGTGCAAACAGTGCTGGATTTAGTTTGACTGTACTTTACAATGCGCTTTCTAATGACTTGTTTAATTGAGCATATATTTTTTTCTTTTTGTTTCCTTCAATTGGTTTTAAAGTTAATGCTATAAAAATGAGGGGGTGTCCTTTTTAACAAAAATGTCTCTTGATACTTCAATATAGAATGCCAGTAGACCAGAATTGTGTGCTTTGGTCGGTTCAAAGCCACTACTGTAATTTCTATTTGGGGTGCCAAGCTCGCCTGGGCGCCGGAATTACCGCTCCGGACGGAGCCGCTTGCGCCATCCCGATATTCAGTTTCAGTGCCCCAAACGGAAGCGGGGCGCTGCTCAAGGCGCCCTGCGTCCCTCTTGGGGCGCTGCAACTGAATATCGCAGCGCAACGTGCCGCAGCGCCACACGCTGCGGCACGGCGCGCTGCGGTACTGCAGGCCTTCCTCCCCTTAAAGGGGAGGGGCCTGCACCAGCGCGATCCGAGATCGCGAGTGCCGGCAAAAGAGCCCGGCACCGAGGAGAAGTGCCGGGCTCTTGGGACACAGCCGGCATTGCCCGGGGGGGGGGGGGGGGCGTGGATCAGGAGGCCAGGGACGGCGGCGCGAGGAGGTGCTGGCAGGCGGCCAGCAAAAAAAATGGCCGCCCCGCACCTCCCCTTTAATTAGCGCCACTACCGCCGCAGGTCGGCCCCCCTGAACCGGTCGCAAATTGCAACCGGCGTTACAGTGGGGGGCGCGACCAAATAGCGGTAGCGGGGCGCTGCGCACACCGATGACTTCATCGGTGGCGGCGCAGTGCTACAGGCTAACGCCGCCATTAGCGCCCCGCTAAATTTCGCGGGAGGCGTGGCCAGTGGTGCTAAACCCACCAAGTGCCCTCTTTGGGCGCTAACTGGTGGCGCAGCCCACTGAATTTCTAGGCCTTAGTCTTTGTTTCAACAGGCATTTCTTAGGCTTGCTCACAACAGATTTCTTACCACCTAGCTCAGTTATAGACTTGGATAATTCTTTAAATGTTATATTAACTAATAGAACAATTAATGTCTGCTTAATCTACTAAAATGGCAATTGCATGACATTGTTATAATAACTGAAAACTATAAAAGGTGGTTTATGTCATACAGTTTATGTTCAATAGGATGTAATTTCTAATCTGCATCTAGGACAGTTAAAAGTAGAAATACACAAAATAATACCATTTTATATTAGTTCAATATATAGACTTAGCTGAAATGGAAACCCAGCAATAAATCATACGTGTTTGCTTGCAAGAATTGAGAGCTATGATGGATACAACAATGTACCTCCTTGGTAGACTCTGAGCTACATGAGATACTTGAGTTTTTCCCCATCCCAGATATTTGAACATCGGCAACATTTCAGCTAACATACTGATTAGATTCAGTTTAATTGGACATCAGTATTCAAACTATAAGATATATGGTATTAAGGACTGGTAAGTAATTTCAGCTGTGTTAGAAAAAAAATCTTGTTTTTCTCACTTTAGGTTGAGTAAATGTATATGTTGTAATGTTAGTGAACAAAAATTGTGTGTTCTTGTCTACATTAACTGTGTGCTTCAGTTTCAGAGAAGAAATTGCCAAATTTCTCACTGAGCATGCCAGAGCTCCAAAAGCATTGGATCCGGAGCATGTAAGGAATACCAGTATTTGGTTTTGCCTTTCATATTTAATTACCCTTTTAGGTTGGGAATGGGTAATTACACAACTTAAAATTTTACTTAAAGTAAAATACTGTGTAAGTTGATATTTCAGAGAAATAAGGAAGAGAATGAAGTCAGTTGGGGCTGGGACTTGATAGTTTCTTCGCATTGTTGTCTTTTTAACCTTTAACTTATCAGCAATCTTCTTGTACGAGGCCCCTTGGGTCAGAGCGATCATAATATGATCGAGCTCTCAGTCGAGATGGAGAGTGAGGAAATTGAATCAGAGACTAAGGTCCAGAACTTAAATAAAGGGAATTACGAGGGTATGAGACGGGAATTGGGTAAGATTGATTGGGTGGTGTTTCTGGGGGGATTGACAGTGGAGAGACAATGGCAAGCATTCAAAGATAGAATGGAAGAATTCCAGAACATGTTTATACCGGTTTGGCATAAAAATAAACCTAAAAAGGTGACTCAACCGTGGATAACGAGGGAAATTAGGGACAGCATAAAATCAAAAAAAAGGGCATATCAACTGGCAAAAAAAAGCACCAGACCGGAAGATTGGGGGCAGTACAGGATACAGCAAAAGAGGACAAAGGGATTAATCAGGAAGGGGAAAATAGAATACGAAAGTAAACTTGCAGCAAACATAAAGACAGACTGCAAAAGCTTTTATCGGTATATCAGGAGGAAAAGACTGGTAAAATCCCAAGTCGGTCCCTTGCAGTCCGATTCGGGAGAATATATAATGGAGAATAAGGAAATGGCAGACCAATTAAACTCATACTTTGGTTCTGTATTCACAAAGGAGGACACAAATAACCTCCCAGGAATATCGGCAAACATAGGGACTAATGAGAGGGAGGAGCTGACAGAAATTAGTATCTCTAGGGATATGGTGTTGGGTAAGTTGAGGGGACTGAAGGCCGACAAATCCCCGGGGCCTGATAAACTACATCCTAGGGTACTTAAGGAGGTGGCCCTGGAGATAGCAGATGCTCTAAGGATCATCTTCCGGAACTCCATTGACTCGGGAACAGTACCCGTGGATTGGAGGGTAGCTAATGTTACCCCAATATTTAAAAAGGGGGGTAGAGAGAAAGCAGGGAATTATAGACCAGTAAGCCTTACATCGGTTGTGGGCAAAATGCTAGAGTCCATTATTAAGGATAAAATAGCGGAGCACTTGACAAATGGGGAAAGGATCGGACAGAGTCAACATGGATTTACAAAGGGTAAATCGTGTTTGACTAATCTGCTGGAATTTTTTGAGGAAGTAACTGGTAAAATAGATGGGGGAGAGCCAGTGGATGTGGTGTACCTTGACTTCCAGAAAGCCTTCGATAAGGTTCCACACAAAAGATTATCATGCAAAATTAAGGCTCATGGGATTGGGGGCAAAGTATTAACGTGGATAGAGAACTGGCTGGCGGATAGAAAACAGAGAGTTGGAATAAACGGCTCGTTTTCGGAGTGGCAGGCAGTGACCAGCGGGGTGCCGCAAGGATCTGTCCTGGGACCCCAGCTGTTCACAATATATATAAATGATCTGGATCAGGGAATTGGATGCAATATTTCCAAATTCGCTGACGACACTAAACTAGGAGGAGGGGTGGGCTCTGATGAGGATGTCAGGAGGCTACAGTGCGATTTGGACAGGTTGGGGGAATGGGCGGATACGTGGCAGATGCACTATAATGTGGATAAATGCGAGGTTATCCACTTTGGGGGTAAAAACAGGAGGGTAGATTATTATCTAAATGGCAATAGATTGGGAGATGGGGAAGTGCAGAGGGACCTGGGTGTTCTTGTGCACCAGTCACTGAAGGAGAGCATGCAGGTGCAACAGGCGATTAAGAAGGCAAATGGTATGTTGGCCTTCATATCAAGGGGGTTCGAGTATAGGAATAGGGATACCTTACTACAGCTGTACAAGGTGCTGGTGAGACCGCATCTGGAGTATTGTGTACAGTTTTGGTCGCCCCATCTGCGGAAGGATGTTCTTGCCATGGAAAGAGTGCAACGGCGATTCACCAGGCTGATACCTGGAATGGCGGGAATGACCTACGAAGAGAGATTAAATAGTTTGGGCTTGTACTCACTGGAGTTTAGAAGATTGAGAGGGGATCTCATCGAAACATATAAAATTATGGCAGGCCTGGACAGGCTGAATTCAGAGAGAATGTTTCCAATGGCCGGGGAGCACAGAACCAGGGGCCACAGTCTAAAAATAGCGGGCAAATCATTTAAAACAGAGATGAGGAAGAATTTCTTCACTCAAAGAGTGGTGAGCCTGTGGAATTCCCTGCCACAGAGGGCTGTGAAGGCTAATTCAATAAATATTTTCAAGAGAGAATTGGATATATTTCTGAAGGCTAAGGGGATTAAGGGTTACGGAGAAAAGGCGGGGACGGGGTACTGAACTGGTAAGATCAGCTATGATCTCAGACGAAGATCAGCCATGATCTCATTGAATGGCGGAGCAGGCTCGAAGGGCCGAATGGCCTACTCCTGTTCCTATCTCTATGTTTTCTATGTTATGGTCAAAAGTACTGGCTGACAAATCTGTATTAAGAATCTACAGTTTTAACCCCAATATCTGTTCAGAAATACATAGCGTTTCCTGAGGGTTGATGGTGAGTTCATCCTACGTTGCTCCTGCCCATTGCTGATGCACTGTGTAACCAAAATATAGAAGTTATGATGACCCCAAAAAAATAAAGTATGTGACTGCAATTGCTTCACATAATTTTGTTCACGAGAAAGAAATTTTTTTTTTTCAACCCTATCATCAGACTTCATATATTGCAATTCTTTTCACTTACCACTGGTTCAGGTTTTTTTTTCTTGAATTATTCTTCTCCTGATATGACAAACTTCCATATTAGCTGAAAGAAAGCAATGGAATTTATGGATAAGACTAGCTTGTAGCTAGTTGTTGTTCTGTACACCAGTAGAAACTACTCTCAATGTTTTTTCCATACCCAGTGGTAGCTCCCCAATATTAGAGGTTACTAAAATAAAACATTCTGCTATTTCAGTTATGGACAGGACAAAAACATGGTGCTGTTGATTCCTGTTATCAGTAGTGGTGAAACCCAATCTATTGTCTGGTAGATTTTGTTACATGGCTAGTATGGCAGAGGTACATGGTAAAAGTGTGGCAAAATAATTTTATTAGTTATTAGCATTTAATAAAATTAAAATTGTCCTTTTCCTATTATTGGAGTGCATAAATTGTTTGCATCTGTTAAATTGAATTTCAGTGTAAAGAGGCGGAGGGCCATGAATTTGAAGCCCAGGGCTTTACTTGAATTTGCCTTTATGTGGGAAATTTTGCCACTTCTCAGCTGAGTTACTGAATAGGGCACTACGCCTAGGCTATATGTTTCATCTCTAAACTTGCTTCAACTGCTAAGTATACATGATTGTGTAGATATACTGTTCACATAGTCATGCCATGTAGTCTAGAAGTTCTGTGATGCTTAGGGGGCTATTAAGGAATAACATTTTAAAATAAATAATATACAGATGTAGGTAAAATTAAAGCTACTGTGTTAGCCCTAGCTTTTTTACCACTGGTTTTGACTTCATTTCTCTGCCTTTTTTAGATTGTGGTCATGAATGGATGTTGTTCCATCTTTGCTGCACTTTCTACGGTTTTATTTGACCCAGAAGGTAAGTGCAGTCATTATTTTTATTTTGCTTAGCTTGTTTTTTTTATTCCGGTAAGACTATTTTTTTTGTTTAAAGATGGTTACCTGATTCCAACTCCATATTTTGGTGGTGTGAACCCAGATATGTGGCTGTATGGAGAAGTCCAAGCTGTGCACGTACCTTTGGATAGTAAGGTATGTGAATGATATGTCTCCCTCTGTTTGTTTTTTTTTACTTAAAATTGTGGTGGATGGACTAAGATTTTTTTTAATTGTTTACTTCTAGATGTCAGAAGGTGAAAGTTTTCCCTTTCAGCTGACAGTGAAAAAACTTGAAGCAGCTATGCAGAAAGCAAAGGAGCAGGTACGCTTTGAAATGTTTTAGTCCCAGTTGTGTTTTCATGCCAGTAATGCTTCATGGTTACAGGTGTACAATAAAGTAGTATGGTATGATCTTCAGGAGTTGGGTTATACAGTTCAACTAATTGCCATACAAGCATTGCTGGTATGAGCACAATTGGCAATGAAGCAGGGCTGAAAGCTTTAAATCTGTGCATTGTCTAAATACCACACACAAAAGGCAGATTTTTTAAAACCATTATAGACAAGCTATGTTTCAGGAACTAATTAAATGTATAATTGACCATGCTCCTTTATGGGGCATGGTAAGAAGTGAAAAATGATTGCTTCATCAGTTTTGTGTAGTAAGTATGTAACAAGACAAAACCAAATGTTTTGTGCTTGGAAACTTCTTTCCTGAGCTGCTCATATTCCCTTTTGTCATCCTCTCCTTTTATTGTTTGTGTACTTTTCCTTCAGTTTCAATTTTATCCTTGCCTCTTTATTTATCCAGGGCGTCTTATTTTTGGCTACTTTTTTTTTAGTGGAACTCTTATCAATCTCGCGTTTAAATATTGCCGACTGTTCTACCTTAAAAAAATATTTTTCTCTAGTTTACCTCCCTTAGCTGCATCCTCATTCCCTCATAGTTGTTTTGATTTTCTCTAATCTATTACTTCATTCTTTGTAGTGTCTATATCCCTCTAAATCATTATCTTAAACCTTATTTGTGCAGTATTGTGATCACTACTTTTTATATGTTTTCCCATGCTGCTTTCTCTTAGCTACAGGTACAGAAAATAATCAAAAAAAATCTAAAAGGCTAATAGGATGCTGACCTTTTCTATCTAGAGGACTAGAATACAAGGGGGTCGAAGTTAAGCTGCAGCTATACAAAGGCCCTGGTTAGACCACACTTTGAGTACTGTGAGCAGTTCTGGGCACCACACCTTAGGGAGGATAGAAACATAGAGATAGGAACAGGAGTAGGCCATTCGGCCCTTCGAGCCTGCTCCGCCATTCAATGAGATCATGGCTGATCTTCGTCTGAGATCATAGCTGATCTTACCAGTTCAGTATCCCGTCCCCGCCTTTTCTCCGTAACCCTTAATCCCCTTAGCCTTCAGAAATATATCCAATTCTCTCTTGAAAATATTTATTGAATTAGCCTTCACAGCCCTCTGTGGCAGGGAATTCCACAGGCTCACCACTCTTTGAGTGAAGAAATTCTTCCTCATCTCTGTTTTAAATGATTTGCCCGCTATTTTTAGACTGTGGCCCCTGGTTCTGTGCTCCCCGGCCATTGGAAACATTCTCTCTGAATTCAGCCTGTCCCGGATGTATTGGCCTTGGAGGGATTGCAGCGTATGTTGACCAGAATGATACCTGGACTCCAGGGGTTAAATTACGAGGAGAAATTACACAAACTGGGGTTGTATTCCCTGGAATTTAGAAGATTAAGGGGTGATTTGATCAAAGTTTTCAAGATATTTGCCCAGAAATTCGGGTCGGAGGCTTCCCGCGGGTGCACGCCTCCGACCTGCACTTACCTAGCGCGCCGGCCGTTGTGCTGTGGGCCCACGTGGGATTCTGATCCTGGGCCTGCTCCAACTGCCGGCGCGCAGTGCTTGCGTATCCAAGGGGCGCAGTTAGTTCGAAGCGTCCCCTGGGATCACGTGAGCCATGGAGAGCCAATGGTAGCAGGGAATCTGTATTCATAGATTTGACAGGAAGACCTGTCAAATCTATGAATACAATTCAGCCCCAAAACATAACTAAAACTTCAAATAAATTTTTAAAAAATCACATTTTTAAAATAACTATAAATTGCATAAAATAACTTTTAAACAATAATTTAAATTTTTGAAAAGATTAATTACAGTTTATAACGGGGCTAAAAATAAACTTACCTTTCTTTAAAGTATTTAAAAATAATAAACCTGTGGAAAAAATGTTTTAATTTTACTTAATTCACCACTTACCTTCTTCTTCTTCTTATCGTGTCCGTGGACAGTCTATACATAGCCCAGCCAGAACTGGACACATTTTTGCGCCTTGCGACTGCTTTTTATAAGCGTAGCTGCTGGAGACTTACCCTCCTGGAAAAAAACCAGAAGTTCCAGGCGTACGTGCTGCCTCTCCAGCGCACGCGTTCGACCTGTGAACCCCTTTCTTTAAGGGAACGGAAGTTCCGGTTTCCCGCGCATGCACGAAACCGGCACTTTCGTTGGGCCTATGCGTGAGTACCCAGCGTGTACTCACCCGGGGGGGACCCGAAGTTCTGGCCCAATATTAAGGGGAACAGATAGTTTCTCTCTAGCTACCCTATTTCCACTGGTTGAGGACTCTAGGACTAGGGGGCATAGTCTAAAAATTAGAGCCAGACCTTTCAGGAGTGAAATTAGGAAATACTTCTATACATAAAGGGTGGTAGAAGTTTGGAACTCTCTTCTGCAAACAGCAATTGATGCTAGGTCAATTGTTAATTTTAAATCTGACATTGATAGATTTTTATTAACCAAAAGTATTAAGGGATATGGGGCAAAGGCGGATATATGGAGTTAGGTCACAGATCAGCCATGATCTCATTGAATGGCAGAACAGGCTCGAGGGGCTAAATGGCCTACTCCTGTTCCTATGTTCCTATAGCTGGTCCAGTTCATTTCCCATTACTAGGTCCAGCTGTGCTTCCTTCCTTGTTGGGCTCCTTGTATATTGGGTCACAAAGGAGTTTTGTACACAGTGTAAAAACTCGATTATCTTCTCGACTTGCACTCCTTGCCAGTTTATTTGGGGGTAGTTGAAATCCCCCATGATTGTGATTCTGTGTTTGTCATTTCATGGATTTGCCTACATATTTTGACCTCCACTTTCCTTCCACTATTTGGTTGTCTGTCATATACCCCTAATAGGGTGACTGATCCATTCCTAAACTTACTCTCAATACATTATAGCCTGCAATATTTAACTTCCAATCCTATCTTCTCTGCAGCCACTATTACCCCTATTATGTTTATTTCTTCTTTTCCAATTACTGCCTCCAATTGCCCCGTTTTATTGCTGATGCTCTGTATAGTGGTGTGCAGGCAATTTAATATGCTTTTAATTTTCATTACTCCTTCTTTATTCTTGTCAGGTATTTTATTACTTCCTAAAACTTTTTTTGTTCCCTGTGTATTTATAATGTCTTTATTTTTTTTGTACTCTGACCTTTGCTCTCGTCCCTTTTTCTTATCTTTACTATTATTTCCAGCCGAACCCTCAAATATGTTTATCATTTGAAACAAATGGTGGGCTGGGAGTAGAAAAAAGAGCAAATATTTCTTTCTCTCTTTAGTCCCCACTTATCATAAACGAGGAATGCCAACCGCTTAGTTATTTATCACTACTTTTCATAAATGGCCACTTGACATGAAGTTGTTTAGGTTTAGTCACCTTCCTCCCCAGGGAAAATTCCTTGCTTTATCTGGAGAATCTGGTAATGCAGGTGTGAACCTACATTCCATTTTTTCCATGGTGCTGTTTGTTGATACGGGATGTGCACCATATTTCTGTTTTCTGCACCTTGCATCTGGTTTTATTGGTGTCTAAAACTGCATATGTTGTATATAACCAAGCTAATACAGTTAGCAGGAAAAATTATGTGTGAATGCTTTCTGTAGAGTTTTTAAAACCATATATAAATGGTATGCTATATTAATTTATGAAGACTTCTGTTGTTCCTTTTATTTTGTATGGTCAGTGTAACTTTCAGCTCTGTTTTACATGTCTGCAATTGTTGCTTACAAAGACTTTCTTCCAAAAGAGAGCATGACCTTTTGAAGTAAAATTCTGCAGCAGAGGTACAAATTTCACAGTACAGTCTCGATTGTGTTAAAAAACAACAGCAGTAAGGAACTGCTTTGTTCAGGCCAAATATTGGTTGGCATTCAGTATCAAAAATATAGAAGCTAAGATTTGCACTAGGTTTTTCTCTGGGTGGGTATATTCATTTCACATGCAGGCTTTTTGTATTCTGTATAATTCATTTTACAAACTGCTGAAAGAAGGTGTTTTTTTTTCATTCTATAAACTTTGAACTTGTTAGCTGTAAAATGGAATCACATTTTCAACAAAGCCGTTAGAAGAAAAAAGAACTGAGCACTGGTATCAGTTTCTTAACTTTTAAGTATCCCTGTCAAAAACGTGTTTGGTGTGTGTGTGTGTGTATACTTTTTTTTAATAATTACTTCTGTTCAAGTATAAGTTTAAATTAAATCAAAAGCAATTTGTTAGTGCATTAAGATCTAATGAAAGGTGAGCTTTGGGTATATCTGTTTATTAACGCTCTAATGTAACTTTTTCCTTCATTTATGGTTGTATGATTGGTCACGTTCTGACAGAATTGATAGAATAAATGAAAACTCCAATAAGAAGCTACTAATTTGTCAAAGGTGCCCTTGAAGAAAGTTGTTGGTAATGTCTTTTTAAGTAATTTGTTCAATATTTATTCCCTTTTTGTATTCTGTTGTTTTGAAGTCTACCTCAGATACTACAACAGCAACTTGCCCTTATATAGCATCTTCAGCATAGTAAAATATTCCAAAGCAATTCACAAGAGAGATGGAATATTGGACACTGAGTTGAAATTTGTGCTGGTTGGAGCTCAGGAAGTGATGAGGTGAGCCTTGGAGAAATCAAGCCTAGAGCTGATGAAGGCATGTATGGGGGTTTCAGCAGTAGTGGATGAGGTAGGGATAGAGGTGTGTGATATTGCTCAGATGATGCACTGGATGTGGTGTTTCAAGCTCAGCTTGGGATCCAATGGGACACCCGAGGTTGGGTTTAGTCCAAGTGTTCAGCCAGTCTGGGGATGGAATAGTGGGCTAGGGTGAGAGTTCTCTGGTGCGAACTGAAGAGCATGGCTTGGTTTTGCTAGTGTTCAGTTGGAAGAAAATCTGGCTTACTCATGACTTGATGTTGGGCAGGCAGCAACAATCATGGAATCTAAGGTGGTATTGGGAGTGATGGAGCTGACTGTCAACAGCATACACTGAATCTAACACCATTCTTATGAAGTTGAGTCAGCAGAACAAATTATCTAAATTTTGGAGGATGTCCATGAGCTCCTTGCACATAGCATTTTGAAATGAAGATGGTGGGTGCAGGCAGGGAGATCATAAAATGGTGGTTATGGTGAAGATTCCAGTCATGTTATTGGCAAGGGACTCTGTTGATTTGGGTTATTCTTGCTACTTGACTTACAAAAATAGTCATACTGGTAGAGCAAACAAAATACTTTAAGAACCAAAATGTGCATAGTTAACTAACCTACCTTTCCTGTAGTTTGAAAAATTGCTTAAAGTGACATTTGTAGGGCTGCACCGATGGTTTGGTGGATAAGGCACCTGGTGTAGGAACGAGCCATTCAGATCAGGTAGGTCATATTGTCTGCGCTGATCTCAGTCGGCGTAGTAGAGGAAGTTGTCTTGAGCCTCCCTGAAGCTAGGGAGGGATTTGGCTGCAGCTTCTGTTAAGTCAGTATTTAGCCAGCTGGAAAGAATCGTGTACACACATTGAATAAGGACTGATTGAATTCTATGGTAGATGACCTGCTAGTCTCCGACAAAGAATGGCCACTTAGGTGATGGTACCATAGACTTGTATCTCGGCTTGAGTCACTGCTTTCAGGAGAGAAGGAGTGAATAGTTGCAGTTCTCCAAAATTGCTCCATAACGTACAATAAGACATGATACTGACTTCTATGAAGGAACAACAAATTCAGATTGTAGCAGTCAGCTACCCGAAGGAAATTCCTTGATCGTTTAGAGGAATTGAATTTTAAAACCATTTTGAAAGCATAGGATTAAGACTTGAATTGTTGCTTTTGATTTATTTTAAGCTTCAAGCTCTTGTACTTAATGACTTTCTATGAAGCAAAACAATGTTTCTGTTAAAAGGAAAAATTCTAACGTAGTGCTCTGTTAGAATAATTGCCTTTGATAAATGTAATCCTAGTACAAACACATTGAGTATCCTTGTTTAATCAAAAATAGATTTTTTTTGTGGGGGGGGGCGCTTCTCTTTAGGAGGGAAATTTTTTAAAATAACAGTGCAATTTCCTGAATTGCGCTTATATTGGTTATGAAAATGTGATAAGTGCTGCTGTGGGTACTTTTTTTTACCCTTATATTTAATGGTCTCTTTCTTGATACTTAGGATTTGTTGCAGCATTTTTTTTTAAAAAGAGAGGGAGAAAATAATTAGCAAAACACTGTTGAGGTTAGATTATCACCCCAGGTTTTGTGGCACTGCATAATAGAAAATGTTTTATTTTGGCCCTGACATACTGAACAATTGGTGCAATGTTTAATCATTTGTGCAATACAAATTGTTGGAAGTTTTACCTTGTATTTAGCCCAGAATGATGGGAAGCAAGTCTGCTGTCTGTAAAGGTCCAACACAAAATGAATTTGGACATCTCAGTCCAGTTCCCAGTGGATGTGGCTCCACAATACAAAACCACCCCTAAATAAGAATCTCACTCAGAGTCTATATGATGGTTGGTGTGGGAAATGGAAATACATCATTCTGCTGTATTAAAGGATGCCTCTCTGAGGTTGGGACTGCAGGATATTGTAGGGAAGAGGCAAGGGAGCTTTACTCTGTCTCTAACTTTGCTATACCTGGCCTGGAAATACTTGATGCTGATGCTGGGTTAGTGTAATGGAAATTGTTCCATTCCCCAGTATTAACCTCCCATTACCACGATGTGTGCAAAATTCATCAAAATACATTTTCTTGCCTTTTTTTTTACAGTGTAGTTTGTTCAGTTTTACTTATCTGAACTTTATTTTTTTTTAAGATAGGAAGAGGTTATTTTGGTGTCTATTTGGAAAATTGAAAACTGAACTAAACTCCCAGATCATGTCTGGTCTTAAAATTTTGCCACTGGCAATTCTTAATGGTTTGAGTTGGTTAGAGTTAGATGACTGCTGAATAGTTTGAGCTATCTTAAGTTCTTTTGGCCAGAAATGATCTTGTTTCCAGTTTCATAAGTGGTAAAATTGAGTAAATGGGGCCTACATGGGCTGTGCCTATGTTGTTCTGGCATAGTTTACTTCAGTATTAGCATTAGAACATAAGAAATTACAGGAATAAGAAATTATAGGAATAGGAAAAACATTCAGCCCAATAAACCATACATAAGAAACCTAGGTCATTGTCTTTTAAGTCAATTTGTAGTATTTGCTTTACTGATCTTCTCTTGTAACCCATTTCTTAAGTCTATTACATTGCCTAAATTTCCTATTTACCCCTAACTTTCAAACCATTGTTTGAAATCTTCATCAGTGTGAACAATTTATATCAATCCTATTCATACATGGGTAAAGTAATTAGGTCACATTGAAATTCCCCAATTTTCCAATACAATTAAGCCCAACTTCCTTAACCTCTCCTTGTAACATAAATTCTCAAGACTGGGCATCATCCTGGTTCTACTACACTGCACCCTTTTTCCTTCCTATGGCTTGATGACCTAAACTTCATGTGGAATCTTAAGCAGTATCTTATGTTGGGTGTAAAACTCCAGAATATGGGTTAACATTCTTCAGACTTGGTCATTTGCATTTCATAGATGATATTTCCCTGGTTCCAGCAGTTCAGAAACAATGATATCCCATTGATCATCTTCCTTCAGTCTTGATCTTTATTAGCACAAGATTACTGCTCTTGTTGGGAGTATATTCTATATAGTGTTGATCCTGCACACTCTGTGAAACCACACTTGCAGGGAGTGCAGGTCAAAGATAACACTTTAACATTGTAGCCCTGGTTTTCCAATCCACACTTCCTGCATGGGATCATGGAATCACCTCTCATATCCACTATTTTGTAATTGGATGGAGGAAGAGAAATTTAACTAGTCTCATTTGAGATTATATTTCCAGTTCTGCAGTTGCACTCTAAGTTCATTAACCTACTTGCATCGACTTTGTGTACCTCCTGAATCACATCCTTCTCGGTCTTTTCTCCAGTGGGTCCAAGTTCAGTTCTGTGAATGTCTTAATAGCTCTTAAGTGTTAGAATTGTTTTTGTCGCTCTTCTTCTGAGCTCTCTACAATGTATTAATGTCATTTATGAAGCTAGAGCCCCCCAAATGCCAGTATTCTAAATTTTATCTTACTGATGAGATGCTAAAGTCTGAAAAAAGCCATATTTATGGTAGTCCGATCTGATTCTAGCAAATGTTAGGCAAGTTCTAAATAGTATTGAACCAGTCTGACCTAAAGAGTATTCTGTCAAAAGTCAAAAAGTTGTCCAATCTAAACCATTGTACAAAATGCTGGAATTTTTGTTTGTTTTCCACTTTTCCCTTCTCTCCTGAAAGTGCTGACCCTTGCTGGGCCAATTTTCTACAGGCACCAGCAACCTCCCTGATATTTCAGCAGAGTGGCCATTTATCACTTGTGAACCTAGACAGTTGGTTATTCGAGCAAGCATGGAGCAGCTGCAACTAAATGCAATCCTACCTGCACCTAATGTCCACACGCACTTTCCAGCAGGAGCCACTGGATAGCAATAAGGAGCAGGAATCCAGACTGTTTAATTCCCTCCCTAGCTCGGGTTTCCTGATGCTAGTTATAGCACTCCCAACTGTTGCCTTGCAGATTTTATTTCAGTTTTTGTTCAGTTTTAGAGCAGATTAGTTAACACAAGGATTGGGTCACTTAAGAAATTGGAAACAACATTTTTGCAGCCTGTTTGTATGAAATAGCCACTAATTCTAATCTTGCACAAGTGATTTATTTAATGTAATTTAAATTGTATTATCAGTGCCCCAGCTAGTTTTATTATTTTTGCACAGCAGATTTTGGGGATTTTAGAGGAAACAATCTAGAAGGGATGTCTTTAAATATGAAGGAGCTAGGTTTACAAAGCATTTATTTGCTGGGACCTAATTGGTAAGGAAGCATTTATTTTTGTTTTAGAAATGCTACACATACCTGTTTTAATTAGCTGGGGCACTGTATATCTTTCTGAAGTATCTTAAGTATTTGTAGCATGGTTGCAGATATTCATGTACAGATCATAATTTTTATTGGTGATTGTTTGCTTATCAAGGGGTGGCGACTGAGAAGACTCGCCATCTCTTTCTCACATCCTCAGCGTCTTCGACTATCAGTTTTTCTTTTTTCAGGGCATCAGAGTCAGAGCTTTAATCCTGATCAACCCTCACAATCCGTTAGGGGACATTTACCCTGAACAGTTACTGAAAGACTGTCTAGACTTTGCACACAGGTTTGAGTCCCAACACTGTTTTGGGCTGCAATGTTTTCATATTGGAAATTTCAATACAAAATTAACTTTGGTAATCACCCTGCAGCACTGACCAAACTATATTTGCATGTGGACTTAAAAAATATGGACAGGCGGCTACAATTTAAAATGCTTAAAACTAAAGTTTAGCTCTCCGTATTTAACCTCTTGAAGTATGAATGAAAGGATTTTGTGGTATGTCTTGCGACGAATCAACAAAACTATTTAAGCAGCAATTCTGCTGTAGAATATGCTTGTATCTTAAATGTTCAATTAAAAGTTGAGATCAGAGTAACTCAGTGGCATAGTGTGTTGGTGTTTCAACTTGCTGCATTATAGATGCAGTTTCACACCTCACATTTTCTTCACACTTGGAGCTTCTGTTCTCAGCTGAACTTTGGATACATGCCAGCAGGGAGGGAGAATTCAAGGATGAGTCATCTTGCACAACCAGCAGCTGACTCAGGAATATAGTATAGATAGAGGCCTGGGAGCAGGTCACTATCTGATCTTTGGGTTGGTGATTAGTGTGGGGGTGGGAGTATGGAGGTTGGTTGTGTAAAACAAAGGCACGATATGGAAGTTATTACAGTACTAGACTGATATAATCTGCCCTCCAGCATACCAAGTGTTTTATGTGGATAGGATTAGAGCTGCGTTATGTTACTTCATGGGGTGGAGGGATTGGGGGTGGGGGGTTTGAAAACACTTCTTATCCCTCAGAAATTTACTTGTATTACTTACAGCACTTGTACTTTGCAGTAGTTTTTATGTAAAAATGTGTAAAGTGGGTGATTACTAAAGCCTTTCAGAGTATAGCCGGGCTTCCATTAATCAGTAGGAAAAAAACGTGTGTGTGTAATAGCATTTTGGCTATTCTTGAACAGCTCCTAGTGGCCACTTCAGCATGGCATTGGAGGCCTGGGTGCAGGTTCCATGGCTAAGTTTGGCTGTAGTTGGTGCAAGAAATGAGAAAACCAGGGGAGAAAATGGCAGGATAGAGGGTGCCTACACTCAAATGAAAAGTGTGCTAGTGTATGTTTTTAATTTTTTTTGGCTTGTTTAGGCCAATTATTTTTAAAAATCTTGGAGGAGTCTTGCGATAATACCTTTTTTTATATATAAAAGAAAGATCAGAACTTTTGTTTTTAATTTGCATTTAAAATGGTGGTGATCACCTCATTCAGGGAACACTGATGTGTGAGAGAGAGCCGAAATACTATTGGTACAGTACTTCACTAATGAAGTGTGTAATTTCAATTGTATATATTAATGCATGTTGGGACCAATAGCTCATCTAAACCAATTCCCATGATATCATTTCTCACTGTTTAAATACAAATATTTTGTCTTAAAAAAATCAACTTATGGGGAAACAACCCTTAAATGAATTTAAGTTATGATCCTTTGTAAAAGATCCCTGAGAAGTGGAGATTATCTGTTTATAATTTTAATAGGTACTTGATCCTATGGCAGATGAATAGAATTTTTTTTTGGGAGGAGGGGAGCAAAATTAACAAATCACACAACCATTTTTTAAAAAAGGAAATAAATGCCATATTGGGCCTACACATCCAAGTAAAGTAAATCAATAGAAATATATTAGGCTACTCTTCGTGATTGGCATAAAAATACTTGATAAAAATACTTGAATGCTGCTTTGTTTGGGGAAAATAGAAAGGTATCTAAAATATAAACTTGACAAGACCCATCCAAAATGTGCAAACTTTTTTTAGTAACTTTGAATATTGACCGTGCTTTAACATAGGTGTGTGTATGTGTGTATGCATGTGCATGCATGTGTGTGTGCATGTGTGTGAAAATGAGAGCAGGAAGACCCCAAGCGGATCCTTAAAATGGGTAAGTCAAATACTTGTGCTTTCATTCAGGATGCTGGAGCACAGAGATATTTAGGGTTAGGGAAAAGGTTCAGTTCCTGACCCTTGCAAACTCAGCTAACTAAAATATATAGGAGTGCTAATTTAACTTTTGAATTGCCTCTAACTTGCTTATTTTTGCTCATTTATAGACACAAATTGCATGTAATAATGGATGAAATTTACATGCTATCGGTGTATGATGACTTCAACTTCACAAGTATTCTTAGCTTGAAGTAAGTATGTGAAGAATATTATGTAATTTGGAGTTAATCCGCAACTGGAGTAGGATGGCATTTACTATGGCCCAGAAATTCGGGTCGGGGGCTTCCCGCGGGTGCAAGCCCCCGACCTACACTTACATATCGCGCTGACATTTGAAGACTGCGTGGATTTCCGGTCTGTGGCCCGGTTCAGCTCTACAATTTTGCAGGTGCCAGTGAAGAACATGTCTTCAGTCCAATTTAGCTGTTTAGTAATACAGGAAACTTTGTGCTATCCGGCACCCACGAGACCGAGCTGCTGCCGCCTAAAAAGTGCCGTACTCTCCAGAGTTAATGTTGAGAGATACTTCTTATCTCCGTATTTGACAACAAACACTGTTGCTTAGCAACAGCTTCTAAACACTCGGGTGTGGCCCTAAAGCTCTGTAGCTGAAGCTGTTGCTATAGCTACAAGACCTTGCACAGCTTGACTGTTCAAACAAAGCAAAAAAAACAAACAAAAAGAATAAAAAATGGCGGCTGATTTTTGCCGGTGGCTCCAGATTGCCGGATAGCTCACCTCCGGATAGCACAAAGTTTCTTGTATTCTTGAGTTTAATAAAAGTAAGATTTGTAAGTGCTAAATAATACCAGGCTGTGCCTTGACAGTCAAATAGCTAGATTTTTTTCTCCTTGTAATTCAGATTTTTTAATGAAAAATGTCTTCTGTGGTGAGTAGAACCAATGCATTTTACAGCACAGGAGGCTAGTTGGCCCTTGTTTATACCAGATTTTTGCTAGCGCAGCGTAAAAATAATTCCACTGCATTTTTAAAAATTCACTCATGGGATGTGGACATCGCTGGCAAGGCCAGCATTTATTGCCCATCCCTAATTGCCCTTGAGAAAGTGGTGGTGAACTGCCGCCTTGAACTGCTGCAGTCTGTATGATGAAGGTACTCCCAAAGTGCTGTTCGGGAGGGAATTCAAGGATTTTGACCCAACGATGATGAAGGAACGGCGATATATTTCCAAGTCAGGTTGGTCTGTGACTTGGAGGGGAACTTGGAGGTGATGGTGTTCCCATGTGCCTGCTGCCCTTGTCCATCTAGGTGGTAGAGGCCACGAGTTTTGGAGGTGCTGTCAGGGAAGACTTGACGAGTTGCTGCAGTACATCTTGTAGATGGTACACACTACTGCCACGGTGTGCCAGTGGTGGAGGGACTGAATGTTTAAGATGGTGGATGGGGTGCCAATCAAGCGGGCTGCTTCGTCTTGGATGATGTCGAGCTTCTTGAGTATTGTTGGAGTTGCACTCATCCAGACAAGTGGAGAGTATTCCATCACACTCCTGACTTGTGCCTTGTAGATGGTGGAAAGGCTTTGGGGAGTCAGGAGGTGATACACTCGCCGCAGAATGCCCAGCCTCTGACCTGCTCTTGTAGCCACAGTATTTATGTGGCTGGTCCAGTTAATTTCTGGTCAATGGTGACTCCCAGGATGTTGATACTGTAGCTTCCAAAAGCTCTTATAATAATTTGTCCGTGACTACACAAACCACTCTGGGTCCAGGTATATTGTGTATCAGTAAAACAGTCCGTGACTACACAAACCACTCTGGGTCCAGGTATATTGTGTATCAGTAAAACAGCCCGTGACTACACAAACCACTCTGGGTCCAGGTACATTGTGTATCAGTAAAACAGTCCGTGACTACACAAACCACTCTGGGTCCAGGTATATTGTGTATAAGTAAAACAGGTTTATTAAGCATTAAACATCCAGTACAAAGAAGTAATACTTAACAAGGAGATAGTCACAGTCTGTTCGTTTGAGCCTCAGCATTCCTTCCGAGTGACTGTGGCGCGATCTCTTTATTCTCTTGCTGTGTTCTGTTGACTGAAGCTCGCTTGTCTGTGTTCTTGCTGTGTTCTGTTGACTGAAGCTCCTTCAGCTCTGATTACGTGGTGCGCGCTGCTTTCAGTGTTCAATATCTGTATCTTGATACCCTTTCTCTTCCTTTTGCCTACATGACAGTAATCAGCTCTCTGACACCTGGTAAATGTCCCTCCTTTCCTTGTCCGTCACCTCATGATATTTTATGACCTTGTTGATTCCACTAGGTCTCCCTTTGTGCATAACAAAGTGCCCTTATCTTTAGATGTTCTCTTTTCAAAGACCATGGCCTAGAAATTCGGTATAGCCACGTTTGGGGCGCTAGTCCTGGCGATGCGCAGAGTTTAGCACCAGGCGCAATTTAGCACCACCTAGCGCGATATTGGGTTGCAGCGCACCTAAAGGTGATTGCGGCGCTAAATCAGGCGCTGCACGCTACTCTTAAGGCGCTAACCCAGCGGCGCAACCCAATTTCGCGGCGGCGGGGTGCAGCAACGGTGCTGTCAATAATCAGTTTCCCTGAGACACACTGGCGCCGGCCAGCTCTTAAAGGGGCAAGTCAATTGGCATCACCGGACACACTCACTGCCTTGTAGGCCTTCAAAGCGGTGGGAGCCTACCTGTGGCGCACCAGCCTAGCAAGACATGGAAAGGGTGAGGCAGAGGGTGGAACGCCTCACTGATGGGGCATTGGATGCTTTGGTTGGCGCAGTGGAATCAAGGCCAAGGAAGATGGTCGGAATGTGATTTATGTTTTGTACAGTCTCCCGGGTGTGAGAGGCAGTTATGTGTCAGTGTATTAGTTTTGCTTTCTGTTGCCATAGCTTTCTCATGTTTGAAGGAACCACATTTTGTGTATGAAACACTTTCTTCATTTACAATGGCCATGCCTGCTATTTACATGCATCTTGCCCTTCACAGGCTTGGGGGTATCAGACCGGTTCCATTCCTGTTCTTGGAATGGCAGCAAGCATTCCGTCAGAGGGGCCTAGAAGCTACTTCTGATCAGCCTCTGACGCGCAGCCTGAGAAGAGCCGCTCGCGTAGAAGTTCAGGCTAGCAGCCATCTTCTCAGCCACCGACAGAGATGTCCTGCACCTTATCTGAGGCTGCAGATCTGGCTGAAGCAGCTGGCACAGCTCAGTCACCACCTCCTTTCTAAATCGCAGCCTTCTGACACACTGTTCATGTAGGGAAACTGCTGTCGGAAAACCCTGCCAGCATAAGGTCTGCTGTGGCGACGTCTGTTGGCCCTCCTCTGTCTGGCCATGCCCGCCCCCCTCTCCCAGCGTCTCGGTGCCCTTTCCAGATGATTCAGCAGCAGGTCGTTCCCCTCCAATGCAGCCCCCATAATAAGTGCCCACAGGAAGGTTCCCTGTTGTCAAGGCTCACCAACAGCAAGGTGATGGTCAGAAGGCTGAAGATCGTCTGCCTGTGCTGGCTCAGTGGTCAAATGGCGCTCAGTGGTCAAATGGCTCTCAGTGTGCAGCTCAGCAACTCTTTGTAGCTCTCGAGGAAGTTGTGCTCCAAAAATGGCTGCCGCTTTTAAACCACACCAGTCCCCTTTAAATAACGCTCCTCCAGCCCGAGAGCGACTTGGTAAGGCCCAGGTAAGCTGTCACTATTAGCACCAGGCGCTACGGAGGGGGGCGCCACTGAATTTCCGGTCCGGGGCGCCCAAAAGGCGTTGCGCACTCAAATGACATCATAATCAGCCTGTGCCCATGAGCGGGCGCTAAGATTTAGCGCCGGCGCTAAATTCATGCTCAATATGGGGTTAGGCGCCTTGCGCCCGCCCGGAAATTGGCTAGCGCCCCACTTCTCGGCCTCTTTAGGCGTTAATCGGTGGCGCTAACAACCGAATTTCTCCCCCTATTTCTCAAGATGTTGTCTAAACAGTCTATCCATCTTATAGTGGTATCACTGAGGGATGCCTCCAATTCCTATCTCTCTTTAACTCTTATCTCTTTTAGACTTAGCACTACATTTCATTGCTTCAGTAATTGAAAACAGAAGTTTTTAGTCAGGTTGGCATACTTTTCCCATCCTGCCTTGTTCTCAGCCATTCGCCATTTTCTACATGCTTTTAGGTTTTTAACATACAATTTCGCATATTATAGTTATACAAAAATGATTTTAGAATCTTAATAATGTTTACAAAATCACACAGATACACCCTATCCTACAGTACTGGGGATTCAGCGACGGTAGTGCCGTTGAATGTCAAGGGGCGGTCGTTAGACTCTCTATTGTTGGAGTTAGTCATTGCCTGGCATTTGTGTGTCGTGAATGTTACTTGCCACTTATTAGCCCAAGTCTGAATGTCGTCCACGTCTTGCAGCATGGGGGCATGGACTGCTTCATTATCTGAGGAGTTGCGAATGGAACGGAACAATGTGCAATCACCATTCTGACCTTATGATGGAGGGAAGGTCATTGATGAAGCAGCTGAAGATGGTTGTGCCTTGGACATTGCCCTGAGGAACTCCTGCAGCAATATCCTGGGGCTGAGATGATTGAATCATAGAATGGTTACACATCAGAAGGAGGCCATTCAGCCTGTTGAGCCCGTGCCGGCTCTCTGCAAGAGCATTTCAGCTAGTCTCACCCCCCTGCCCTTTCCCTGTAGCCCTGCAAATTTTTTTCCTTCAGGTACTTATCCAGTTCCCTTTTGAAAGCCACGATTGAATCTGCCACCACCACCCTTTCAGGCAGTACATTCCAGATCCTAACCACTTGCTGTGTAAAAAAGTTTTTCCTCATTTCGCCTTTGGTTCTTCTGCCAATCACCTCGAATCTGTGTCCTCTAGTTCTCCATCCTTCCACCGATGGGAATGGTTTCTCTCTATCTACTCTGTCTAGACCCCTCGTGATTTTGAACACCTCTAGCCAATCTCTTCTCAACCTTCTCTGCTTGAAGGAGAACAACCCCAGTTTCTCTAGTTTATCCACATAACGGAAGTCCCTCATCCCTGGAACTATTCTTGTAAATCTTTTCTGCACCCTCTCTAAGACCATCATATCCTTCCTAAAGTGTGGTGCCCAGAATTGGAGACAATACTCCAGATGAGGTTGAACCAGTGTTTTATAAAGGTTCATCATAACTTCCTTGCTTTTGTACTCTATGGCTCTATTTATGATGCCCATGATCCCGTATGTTTTTTTTAAACCGCTTTCTCAACCGGCCCTGCCAGTTTCAACTATTTGCGCACATATACCCCCAGGTCTCTCTCTTCCAGCACCCCCTTTAGAATTGTACCCTTTCGTATTCTTGCCTCTCCTCGTTCTTCCCACCAAAATGTATCACTTCGCATTTTTCTGTGTTAAATTTCATCTGCCGAGCGTCCGCCCATTCCACCAACCTGTCTATGTCCTCTTGAAGTCTATCACTGTCCTCCTCACTGTTCACTATACTTCCAAGTTTTGTGTCATCTACAACTTTTGAAATTGTGCCCTGTACACCCAAGTTCAAGGCATTAATCTATATCAAGAAAAGCAGTGGTCCTAGTACCGACCCCTGGGGAACATCATTGTATACCTTCCTCCAGTCCGATAAACAACCGTTCACCACTACCCACTGTTTCCTGTCATTGAGCCAATTTCATATCCATGCTGCCACTGTCCCTTTTACTCCATGGGCTTCAACTTTGCTGGCAAGCCTATTATGTGGCACTTTATCAAACGCCTTTTGGAAGTCCATGTACACCACATCAACCGCATTGCCTTCGTCAACCCTCTCTTGTTACCTCATCAAAAAACTCGATCATAGAAACATAGAAGATAGGAGCAGGAGTAGGCCATTCGGCCCCTCGAGCCTGCTCCGCCATTCAATGCGATCATGGGTGATCATCCAAATTCAGTACCCGGTCCCTGCTTTCTCCCCATACCCCTTGATCCCTTTAGCCTTAAGAAATATATCCAACTCCTTCTTGAATATCTATCTATCTATCTATCTTATCTTTCTTATATCATATAAAGCGGTTCTTCTGTCTGTCATTCCATCTGTCTGTATTGAATAAACTCTAAAGTTATAGAGCGTACCTACACGTGTGTTACATCGAAAGAAAGCTTACGATTCCAGAACCGTCATAAGCATATTTACTTTTCGGTCGGACGGAAATTGTTCACGCGTTATGCAAAAAACCTTCAAAATTAAACTCATTATCTGCTAATTAGCATTGATTGACTGACGTCAAGGTCCACCAATCCTGTGCCGTCACGATTGACCAATCCTACAGTTCAGTCACCTGATGGTTGGCCAATCGCTGCGTCTGTGGGCGGGACTAATGCTTTTCAACTCCGGCATCGGGCAGCCATTGCTTCACTACTTCCAGCTCAAAATCTGCTAATCCAGCTTCGAAAAAGTTAGTATCTCTTTTAAAAATAACATAACATTTACCAAAAACTTTTTATAAGTACTTTCACTTTCATCTTTGAAGCTATTAAAAGATAGAAATGTTGCCTGGCAGCAGATTCACACAGGGACAGACAGACAGACCCCAAAACCTCGGACTCTATTTAAAATATTGCCCAGCAGCAGATTCACAGAGGGACACAGAGACAGGCCCTAAAGCCTGGGACTCGATTTAAACCGCCCGGCCCAAAGCAGCACTGGCAACGCAGGGCCCCCCCAGCTAGTATTTAATGTATTGGCCTCAACTGCCTTCTGTGGTAGAGAATTCCACAGGTTCACCACTCTCTGGGTGAAGAAATTCCTCCTCATTTCTGTCCTAAATGGCCTACCCCTTATCCTTAGACTGTGACCCCTGGTTCTGGACTCCCCGACCATCGGGAACATCCTTCCTGCATCTAGTCTGTCCAGTCCTGTCAGAATTTTATAAGTTTCAATGAGATCCCCTCTCATTCTTCTAAACTCCAGCGAGTACAAGCCCAGTCGACCCAATCTCTCCTCATACGTCATTCCTGCCATCCCAGGTATCAGCCTAGTGAATCTTCGCTGAACTCCTTCCATGGCAAGAACATCCTTCCTCAGATAAGGCGACCAAAACTGCACACAATACTCAAGATGTGGTCTCACCAAGGCCCTGTACAACTGCAGCAAGACATCATTGTTCCTGTACTCAAACCCTCTCGCTATGAAGGCCAACATGCCATTTGCCTTCTTAACCGCCTGCTGCACCTGCATGTTTACCTTCAGCGACTGGTGCACAAGGACACCCAGGTCTCGTTGCACTTCCCCTTCTCCCAATCTATTGCCATTCAGATAATAATCTGCCTTCCTGTTTTTGCCACCAAAGTGGATAACCTCGCACTTATCCACGTTATATTGCATCTGCCATGCTTTTGCCCAATCACCCAACATAGAAACATAGAAGATAGAAGCAGGAGTAGGCCATTCGGCCCCTCGAGCCTGCTCCGCCATTCAATGGGATCATGGCTGACCGTCCAAATTCAGTACCCTGTTCCTGCCTTCTCTCCATATCCCTTGATCCCTTTAGCCTTAAGAAATATATCCAACTCCTTGAATATATTTAATGAATTGGCCTCTACTGCCTTCTTTGGTAGAGAATTCCACAGGTTCACCACTCTCTGGGTGAAGAAATTCCTCCTCATCTCTGTCCTAAATGGCTTACCCCTTATCCTTTAGATTATGACCCCTGGTTCTGGACTCCCCGACCATTGGGAACATCCTTCCAGCATCTAGTCTGTCTAGTCCAGTTAGAATTTTGTAAGTTTCGATGAGATCCCCTCTCATTCTTCTAAACTCCAGCGAGTACAAGCCCAATCGACTCAATCTCTCCTCATACGTCATTCCTGCCATCCCAGGTATCAGCCTGGTCAATCTTCGCTGCACTCCTTCCATGGCAAGAACATCCTTCCTCAGATAAGGCAACCAAAACTGCACACAATACTCTAGATGTGGTCTCACCAAGACCCTGTACAACTGCAGCAAGACATCCTTGTTCCTGTACTCAAACCCTCTCGCTACAAAGGCCAACATACCATTTGCCTTCTTAACCACCTGCTGCACCTGTCCAAATCATCCTGGAGTTTCTCAGCATCCTCCTCACAGCACACATGCCCACCCAGCTTTGTGTCGTCTGCAAATTTGGAGATATTACATCTAGTTCTCTTGTCTAGATCATTAATATATTTTGTGAATAGCTGGGGCCCAAGGACCGATCTCTGCGGTACCCCACTAGTCACTGCTTGCCACTTGGAAAAAGACCCATTTATTCCAGCTCTTTGCTTTCTCTCTGCCAACCAGTTCTCTATCCAAGTCAATACCTTGTCCCCAATCCCGTGTGCCTTAACTTTACACGCTAATCTCTCATGCGGGACCTTATCAAAAGCCTTCTGAAAGTCCAAATACACCACATCCACTAGTTCTCCCTTATCTATTTTACCAGTTACATCCTCAGAAAATTCCAGTAGATTAGTCGAGCACGATTTACCTTTTGTAAATCCATGTTGACTTTCACAGAATCACAGAAACCCCACAGTGCAGATAGAGGCCATTTCGGCCCATCGAGCCTGCACCGACACATATCCCACCCGATCCCCGTAACCCCTACACCAACACATATCCCACCCTATCCCCGTAACACCACATATTTTAATCCCCCTAACACTAAGGGTCAATTTATCAGAGCCAATCAACCTAACCTGCACATCTTTGGACTGTGGGAGGAAACCGGAGCACACGGAGAAAACCCACGCAAACACCGGGGGAATGTGCAAACTCCACACAGACAGTCACCCGAGGCTGGATTCGAACCCGGGTCCCTGGCGCTGTGAGGCAACAGTGCTAACCACTATGCCACCGTGCTACCCTTTGTCCGATCCTGTCACTGTTTTCCAAGTGCTCTGCTATTACATCTTTTATAATGGACTCTAGCATTTTCCCCACTACCAATGTCAGGCTTACCAGTCTGTAATTCCCCGTTTTCTCTCTACCACCTTTTTTGAATAGTGGGGTAACATTAGCTACCCTCCAATCCATGGGTACTGTTCCAGATTCCATCGAATGCTGGAAGATAATTAGCAAAGCATCAACTATTTCTAGGGCCACTTCCTTAAGTACCCTTGGATGTAGATTATCAGGCCCTGGGGATTTATCAGCCTTCAATCCCATCAATTTCCCAAACACCATTTCCCTACAAATACTGATTTCTTTCAGTTCCTCCCTTTCATCAGACCCTATGTTCCCCGACATCTCTGGGAGGTTATTTGTATCCTCCTTTGTGAAGACAGAACCAAAATATGTATTTAATTGGTCAGTCATTTCTTTGTTCCCCATTATAAATTACCCTGATTCTGACTACAAGGGACCTACGCTTGACTTCACCAATCTTTCTCTCTTCACATATCTATAAAAGCTTTTACAGTCAGTTTTTATGTTCCCTGCAAGCTTACCCTCATATATTCTATTTTCCCTTTCTTAATTAATCCCTTTGTCCTCCTTTGTTGAATCGTAAACTGCTCCCAATCCATCAAGTTAGTTAAACATGATTTGGCTTTCACAAACGCGTACTGGCTTTCCTTAATTAATCCACACTTGTCCAAGTGACTGTTAACTTTGTCCCTGATTATCATTTATAAAAACTTCCCCACTACTGAGGTTAAACTGACTGACCTGTAGTTGCTGGGCTTATCCTTGCATGCATTTTTGAACAAGGGTGTAACATTTGCAATTCTCTAGTCCTCTGGCACCACCCATGTATCTAAGGAGGATTGGAAGATTATGGCCAGGACCTCTGCAATTTCCACCTATACTTCCCTCTATCAATTTTTATTCTATCTTGTATCTAGTAACAAAAGAAATTAAAGATACTATTAAGTCAAAGGAGGAAGCTTATAAAGTTGTCAGAAAAAGAGGTCAGCCTGATGATTGGGATCTTTTTAGAAATCAGCAAAGGGGGACCAAGAAATTGATGAAGAAAGGCACAAACTAGCGAAAAATGTAAAAACAGATTGTTAAAGCTTCTATAGGTATGTGAAAAGGAAAAGACTGGCAAAGGTAAATGTAGGTCCTTTACAGTTAGAGACGGGAGAATTTATAATGAGGAAATGGCAGAGAAATTAAATAAATACTTTGTTTCTGTCTTCACGGAGGAAGTCACAAAAAATCTCCCAGAAATACGAGAAAACCAAGGGTGTGGCGAGAGTGAAGAACTTAAAGAAATTATTATTAGTAAAAAAACAGTACTAGCAAAATTAATGGGACTAAAAGTTGATAAATCTCAAGGACCGGATGACCTACATCCTAGGGTTTTGAAAGAGGTGGCCATTGGAATAGTGGACGCATTGGTTGTCATCTTTCAAAACTCTATAGATTCTAGAATGGTTCCTGCAGATTGGAGAATAGCAAATGTAACCCCGCTATTTAAGAAAGGAGGGAAGAGAGAAAACGGGGAATTACATACCCGTTAGCCTCACGTCAGTAGTTGGTTAAATGCTGGAATCTATTATAAAGGATGCAATAACTGGGTTCTTAGAAACTAATAGTAAGATTGGGCAGAGTCAACATGGATTTATGAAAGGCAAATCCTGTTTAACAAACCTATTGGAGTTCTTTGAGGATGTACCTAGTGGAATAGACAAAGGGGAACCGGTAGATGTGGTATATTTGGATTTTCAGAAAGCCTTTGATAAGGTCCCGCACAAGAGGTTGGTTAACAAAATTAGGGCACATGGAATTGGGGGTAACATACTAGCATGGATTGAGAATTGGTTAACAGACAGAAAACAAAGAGTAGGGATAAACGGGATTTTTTCAGGATGGCAGGCTGTGATTAGTGGGGTACCGCAAGGATCTGTGCTTGGGCCCCAGCTATTCACAATCTATGTCAATAATTTGGATGAAGGGACTAAATGTAACATTTCCAAATTTGCTGATGATACAAAGCTAGGTGTCAGTGTCAGTTGTGAAGAGGATGTGAAGAGGCTTCAAGAGGATTTTGACAGGCTCAGTGAGTGGGTGAGAACATGGCAGATGGAATATAATGTGGATAAATGTGAAGTTATCCACTTTAGTAGAAAAAACAAAGGCAGAGTATTTCCTAAATGGTGAAAGATTGGGGAATGCAGATGCTCTAAGGGACCTGGGTGTCCTTGTACCTGAGTCACTGAAGGTGAATGTGCAGGTGCAGCAAGCCATTAGGAAGGCAAATGGTATGTTGGCCTTCATTACAAGAGGATTTGAGTACAGGAGTAAAGTCTTACTCCAATTATATAGGGCCTTGGTGAGACCACACCTGGAGTACTGTGTACAATTTTGGTCTCCTTACCTAAGGAAGGATATACTTGCCATAGAGGGAGTGCAACGAAGGTTCATGAGATTGATTCCTGGGATGGCGGGACTGTCGTATGAGAAGAGATTGAGTAAACTAGGCCTGTATTCTCTTGAATTCAGAAGAATGAGGGGTGATCTCATTGAAGCACACAAAATTATTACAGGGCTTGATAAGGTGGATGCTGGGAGAATGTTTCCCTTGGCTGGGGAGTCTAGAACCAGGGGCCACAGCCTCAGGATAAAAGGTAGGCCATTCAGGACTGAGATGAGAAGAAATTTCTTCAGACAGAGGGTGGTGAAACTTTGGAATTCTCTACCCCAGAGGGCTGTGGAGGCTCAGTCATTGGGTATATTCAAAACAGAAGCCGATAGATTTCTGACTAGTAAGGGCATCAAGGGATATGGCAATTGGGCCGGTGAATGGAGTTGAGGCAGAAGATCAGTCATAATCTCATTGAATGGCGGTGCAGGCTCGAAGGGCTGAATGGGCGACGACTCCTATTTCTTATCTCAACTACCTCCTCTTTCACTATGACTTTGGCAGCATCTTCTTCCTTGGTAAAGACATGCAAAGTACTCATTTAGTACCTCAGCCATGCCCTCTACCTCCATGTGTAGACCTCCTTTTTGGTCCCTAATCATAGAATCATAGAAATTTACAGCACAGAGGGAGGCCATTCGACCCATCTTGTCTGTGCCGGCTGACAAAGCTAGCCACCCTAATCACACTTTCCAGCACTTGGTCCGTAGCCTTGTAGGTTACGGGACTTCAAGTGCATATCCAAGTACTTTATAAATGTGATAAGGGTTTCTGTCTCTACCACCCTTTCACGCAGTGAGTTCCAGACCCCCACTACCCTCTGGGTGAAAAAAATTCTCCTCAAATCCCCTCTGAATCACAGAAACCCCACAGTGCAGATAGAGGCCATTTCGGCCCATCGAGCCTGCACCGACACATATCCCACCCGATCCCCGTAACCCCTACACCAACACATATCCCACCCTATCCCTGTAACCCCACGTATTTAATCCCCCTAACACTAAGGGTCAATTTATCATAGCCAATCAACCTAACCCGCACATCTTTGGACTGTGGGAGGAAACCGGAGCACCCGGAGAAAACCCACGCAAACACGGGGAGAATGTGCAAACTCCACACAGACAGTTGCCCGAGGCCGGATTCGAACCCGGGTCTCTGGCGCTGTGAGGCAACAGTGCTAACCACTGTGCCACCGTAATCTCCTACCAATTACTTTAAATCTATGCCCCCTGGTTATTGACCCTTCTGCTATGGGAAATAGTTCCTTCCTATCCACTGTATCTAGACCCCTCATAATTTTATACTCCTCAATTAGGTCTCCCCTCAGCCACCCCTGTTCCTAAGAAAACAACCCCAGCCTATCCAATCTTTCCTCATAGCTAAAATTCCCCAGCCCCGGCAAGATCCTTGTAAATCTGCTCTGCACCCTCTCTAGTGCAATCACTTCCTTCCTGTAATGTGGTGACCAGAACAGCACGCAGTATTCTAGCTGCGGCCTAAGTAGTGTTTTATACAGTTCAAGCATAACCTCCCTGCTCTTATATTCTATGCCTCGACTAATAAAGGCAAGTATCCTGTATGCCTTCTTAACCACCTTATCTGGCTGTCCTGCTACCTTCAGGGATCTATGGACATACACTCCAATGTCCCTCTGATCCTCTGCACTTTGCATTTATTGTGTATTCCCTTGCCTTGTTAGCCCTCCCCAAATGCATTACCTCACACTTCTCCGGATTGAATTCCATTGATATCTTCCTGCAGTCTACAGCTTTCTCGTTGATTATCAATCACACGGCCAATTTTTGTATCATCTGCAAACTTCTTAATCATGCTTCCTGCATTCAAGTCCAAATCATTGATATATACCACAAAAAGCATAGGACCCAGTACTGAGCCCTGCGGAACCGCACAGGAAACAGCCTTCCAGTCACAAAAACACCCTTCGACCGTTACCCTTTGTTCTCTGCCTCTGAGCCAATTTTGGATCCTACTTGCCACTTTGCCTTGGATCCCATGGGTTTTTGCATTCATGACTAGTCTGCCATGCAGGACCTTATCAAAAGCCTTGCCAAAATCCATGTAGACTACATCAAACGCACTACCCTCATCGACCTTCCTTGTTACCTTTTCAAAAAATTCAATCAAGTCAGACACGACCTTCCCTTAACAAATCCATGCTGACTGTCTATGATTAATCCGTGTCTTTCTAAATGAAGATTTATCCTGTCCCTCAGAATTTTTTCCAATAATTTTCCCACCACCGAGGTTATGCTGACTGGCCTGTAATTACTCGGTCTATCCCTTTCTCCCTTATTGAACAACAGTACCATGTTAGCAGTCCTCTGGCACCACACCTGTAGCCAGAGAGGATTGGAAAATGATGGTCAGAGCCTCTGCTATTTCCTCTTACTTTTCTTAACAGTCTGGGATACATTTCATCCGGGCCTGGGGATTTATCCACTTTAAAAAATGCTAAACCCCTTAATACTTCCGCTTTCACTATATTTATTTCATCAAATATTTCACACTCCTCCTCCCCTGATTGCAATATCTGCATCGTCCCTCTCTTTTGTGAAAACAGACACAAAGTATTCATTAAGAACCATACCCATGTCTTCCGCCTCCACACACAGGTTACCTTTATGGTCTCTAATGGGCTCTACTCTTCCTTTAGTTATCCTCTTGCTTTTAATGTATTTATAAATCATCTTTGGGTTCTCCTTAACTTTACTTGCCAATATTTTTTCATGCCCTCTCTTTACTTTCCTAGTTTCCTTTTTAATTTCACCCCTGCACTTTCTATACACCTCTGGTGTTTCTGCAGTGTTGAGCCCTCGGTATTGGACCTTTTTTTCTTTATCCTACCCTGTCTGCCCCTTGACATCCTACCCTGTCTGCCCCTTGACATCCTACCCTGTCTGCCCCTTGACATCCTACCCTGTCTGCCCCTTGACATCCTACCCTGTCTGCCCCTTGACATCCTACCCTGTCTGCCCCTTGACATCCTACCCTGTCTGCCCCTTGACATCCTACCCTGTCTGCCCCTTGACATCCTACCCTGTCTGCCCCTTGACATCCTACCCTGTCTGCCCCTTGACATCCTACCCTGTCTGCCCCTTGACATCCTACCCTGTCTGCCCCTTGACATCCTACCCTGTCTGCCCCTTGACATCCTACCCTGTCTGCCCCTTGACATCCTACCCTGTCTGCCCCTTGACATCCTACCCTGTCTGCCCCTTGACATCCTACCCTGTCTGCCCCTTGACATCCTACCCTGTCTGCCCCTTGACATCCTACCCTGTCTGCCCCTTGACATCCTACCCTGTCTGCCCCTTGACATCCTACCCTGTCTGCCCCTTGACATCCTACCCTGTCTGCCCCTTGACATCCTACCCTGTCTGCCCCTTGACATCCTACCCTGTCTGCCCCTTGACATCCTACCCTGTCTGCCCCTTGACATCCTACCCTGTCTGCCCCTTGACATCCTACCCTGTCTGCCCCTTGACATCCTACCCTGTCTGCCCCTTGACATCCTACCCTGTCTGCCCCTTGACATCCTACCCTGTCTGCCCCTTGACATCCTACCCTGTCTGCCCCTTGACATCCTACCCTGTCTGCCCCTTGACATCCTACCCTGTCTGCCCCTTGACATCCTACCCTGTCTGCCCCTTGACATCCTACCCTGTCTGCCCCTTGACATCCTACCCTGTCTGCCCCTTGACATCCTACCCTGTCTGCCCCTTGACATCCTACCCTGTCTGCCCCTTCACATCCTACCCTGTCTGCCCCTTGACATCCTACCCTGTCTGCCCCTTGACATCCTACCCTGTCTGCCCCTTGACATCCTACCCTGTCTGCCCCTTGACATCCTACCCTGTCTGCCCCTTGACATCCTACCCTGTCTGCCCCTTCACATCCTACCCTGTCTGCCCCTTGACATCCTACCCTGTCTGCCCCTTGACATCCTACCCTGTCTGCCCCTTGACATCCTACCCTGTCTGCCCCTTCACATCCTACCCTGTCTGCCCCTTCACATCCTACCCTGTCTGCCCCTTGACATCCTACCCTGTCTGCCCCTTGACATCCTACCCTGTCTGCCCCTTGACATCCTACCCTGTCTGCCCCTTGACATCCTACCCTGTCTGCCCCTTCACATCCTACCCTGTCTGCCCCTTCACATCCTACCCTGTCTGCCCCTTCACATCCTACCCTGTCTGCCCCTTGACATCCTACCCTGTCTGCCCCTTCACATCCTACCCTGTCTGCCCCTTCACATCCTACCCTGTCTGCCCCTTGACATCCTACCCTGTCTGCCCCTTGACATCCTACCCTGTCTGCCCCTTCACATCCTACCCTGTCTGCCCCTTCACATCCTACCCTGTCTGCCCCTTCACATCCTACCCTGTCTGCCCCTTCACATCCTACCCTGTCTGCCCCTTCACATCCTACCCTGTCTGCCCCTTCACATCCTACCCTGTCTGCCCCTTGACATCCTACCCTGTCTGCCCCTTCACATCCTACCCTGTCTGCCCCTTGACATCCTACCCTGTCTGCCCCTTGACATCCTACCCTGTCTGCCCCTTGACATCCTACCCTGTCTGCCCCTTCACATCCTACCCTGTCTGCCCCTTCACATCCTACCCTGTCTGCCCCTTCACATCCTACCCTGTCTGCCCCTTCACATCCTACCCTGTCTGCCCCTTCACATCCTACCCTGTCTGCCCCTTCACATCCTACCCTGTCTGCCCCTTCACATCCTACCCTGTCTGCCCCTTCACATCCTACCCTGTCTGCCCCTTCACATCCTACCCTGTCTGCCCCTTCACATCCTACCCTGTCTGCCCCTTCACATCCTACCCTGTCTGCCCCTTCACATCCTACCCTGTCTGCCCCTTCACATCCTACCCTGTCTGCCCCTTCACATCCTACCCTGTCTGCCCCTTCACATCCTACCCTGTCTGCCCCTTCACATCCTACCCTGTCTGCCCCTTCACATCCTACCCTGTCTGCCCCTTCACATCCTACCCTGTCTGCCCCTTCACATCCTACCCTGTCTGCCCCTTCACATCCTACCCTGTCTGCCCCTTCACATCCTACCCTGTCTGCCCCTTCACATCCTACCCTGTCTGCCCCTTCACATCCTACCCTGTCTGCCCCTTCACATCCTACCCTGTCTGCCCCTTCACATCCTACCCTGTCTGCCCCTTCACATCCTACCCTGTCTGCCCCTTCACATCCTACCCTGTCTGCCCCTTCACATCCTACCCTGTCTGCCCCTTCACATCCTACCCTGTCTGCCCCTTCACATCCTACCCTGTATGCCCCTTCACATCCTACCCTGTCTGCCCCTTCACATCCTACCCTGTATGCCCCTTCACATCCAGGGAGCTCTAGATTTGTTAGTCCCACCTTTTTTTTAAAGGAACATACTTGCTCTGTAATAAAAACAGAAAATGCTGGAAATACTCATCAGGTCAGGCAGCATCTGTAGAAAGAGAAAGAGAGTTAACATTTCAGGTTGATGACCCTTCGTCAGAACTGCTTTGGTCTTCCTAATATTTAGTTGGATGAAATTTCTGCTCATCCAGCTCTGGATGTTGGACCAGCAGTCTGACAATTAAGAGACAGTGGAGGGCTCGAGAGAGAGAGAGGTGGTGGTGAGATAGAGCTGGGTGTCGTCAGTGTACATGTGGAAACTGACGCTGTGTTTTTGGATTATGTCACCGAGGGGCAGCATGTAGATGAGAAATAGGAGGGGGCCAAGGATAGATCCTTGGGGGAACATCAAAGGTAATGATGTGGGAGCGGGACGCCATTGCAGGTGATTCTCTGGCTACGATTAGATAGACAAGAATAGAACCAGACAAGTGCAGTCTCACTCAGCTAGACAACGGTGGAGAGATGTTGGAGGAGGAGGAGGATGGTGTAGTCAACCGTGTCAAAGGCTGCAGACCGGACGAGGAGGAATAGTTCACGTATGTCAGTCAGCTAGGATGTCATTTGTGACTTTGATCAGAGCTGTTTTGGGACTGGCAGGGGTGGAAAGCTGGTTGGAGGGTTTCAAACATGGAGTTCTGGCAAAGATGGGCACAGATTTGGGAGGCGACAACACGTTCAAGGACTTTGGAGAGGAAAGGGAGGTTGGTGATGGGGGCAGTAGTTTGCAAGGATGAAGGGGTCAATGGTTGATTTCTTTGAGGAGGGGGTGATGACGGCAGATTTGAAGGAGAGGGGGACAGTACCTCAGGAGAGAGAACCATTAACAACATCAGCTAACATGGGAGCCAAGAAGGAAAGAGCAACACCTGTTTACCCTCAGTCTTTATTTCCTGTCCATTAACCAGCTTTGTATTCATGCTGCTACATATCCTGTTATACCAAATGCCTGAATTTTTCTAACTAGTATCTTGTCTGACACCTTATCAAATGCTTTCTCAAAATCCATATACACCACACTTTATTTCCTTTATCCAATCCATCACTTGTTCTAAAAAAAATCTTTTATTGAATCTGTCAAACATGTATTGTCTTTAACAAATCCACACCGAATTACAGTAATAATAATTTCTGTATATATTTACAGTCCACCGGACCCAGAAAGAATACACTTTATGTGGGGATTCAGTAAGGTATGTTGGATTTTAGTTTATAGGTGGCTGTTCATTCTTTATAATTATGTTACAGTAACTACTGAGATGCAGACGTTCTTTTGAACTATTCCAACTTTTAAAAAAAAAAGGTGGTTCTTTAAATGGTATTTTGGGGGTGGGGGTTGGACTGTGGTACTGAGCTTATTAAATTAATGTCACTGTCTGATTTAGACTTGTCATAGTTCTGAAATTGGTAATGTTTTTAATCTACACTTATTTAAGCAATTAGTTGTCTCAAGTAATATATTCAACATTTTATTGTCCTTCCACTTGAAGGATTTTGCCATGTGTGGGATTCGAGTTGCAGTCTTGCATACAAGGAACAAAGAGATCCGTTCCGCTCTTAATCAATTGGCCAGTTTCCATGGATGCCCAGGACCAATTCAGTACGTTCTGAGTCAGCTAATTGCTGATAGAGGTATGCAAGATAAATTTATTAAAAAAACACTTATTTTCCTTAGGAGATCCATATACACATGTAGTCTTTTCTTTTCTGCAGAATGGATAAACAAAACATTTCTGTCAACAAACCGAAGACGTCTGAGAGAAGCACACCACATTATCACTGATGGTCTGGCTGCACTTGGGATTCCAGTTCTTCGAAGCTCAGCAGGATTATTTGTTTGGGCAGATTTTAGAAAAGTAAATATCCACGAAGATTTATTTTGCTTGCTTACTTTTGGATAGCCTTCAATGAGTTGTCATGGACAAGGATATATATCGGAGGTTATCCAAACTATGACCTGCAGGCTGGATCCAGCTAGCAAACTTAAATTATTCAACCTGCATAGACTGAGCACCATTGCCAGTGTCTTCCCATTACCTCAACGTAGTTCCCGGCTCCTCCTCCCCTTTCTACTTTCTGCTGCTGCTCCATCTGATTGATTGTCGCTGCACAATGAGGGTTGTTGCGAGAATTCCCACCCAAAATGTGCAGCAACGTTCAGTTGCTTGGAAGGGTGGGAGTAATAGGAAGTGCCAGTATAAAATTGGAGATGGGGACAGGGTGGGAGGAAAAGAACAATAGTCCTATAAAATTTGAAGGAATTGGAGCAGAACAAACATGATATTTGAAGAAGAATTTGGACAAGGGAATGAGACTACGTGGATAGCTCCCAGAGAACTGGCACAGGCATGATGGGCTGAACAGTCTTTTTCTATGTTGTGAAAGTGGTTAAAGAAGATTAACAACATAGCTTTCAAAGGGAGGGGGAGAAGAGCCCCAATTAGAACTTGAGTGGGGGAGGAGCAGAAGAGTGCCATCTTCAACTGAGGTAACAAGTTTAAAAGTGCTAAAACATCAAAAGCGTATGAAAAAATAATAAACCGAGCTATCCTAAACATGTGCAAAAGCATTAGATAGCTTTTGATATATAGCCCATGAAGAGAAGTTTGGACATGCTACTAAAATTCTGTCCTAGGTTTGGTTCCCAGTTTAGAGTGCACATATGTCTTCACAGTAGTACTGAGTTTTGGAGGAAGCTGGTGTGCCTAATCTATGTGGCTAGTAAGTATAACTCACCTGCCTCAACTAAGGTACCTCAAACTGCGAGGTCAGTTACTTATAACAGAAATTATGTAAAATGTGTCTTTCAGAGTGGTTGTACTTTGTAGCTTCCATGAAATTGTGTCTGGTCTCAGCTGGGAAGCTAAATGTATTAAATCACAAAATTGGTATCTCGGGAGAAGTAAAGTTGAGATGTTGTAAATGGTCTGCCACTAGGTTGAGCAACGACAACATTGACCTTTGTCTTGTAGGGATCTACAGTTTAGCTATGGTGACCCCAGCAGACAGAGAGGTATTAATATAATGAGGAGGAAGAGGTTGCAAAAAGAAAATGTTACATTATGCAGTACTTTTGAAAACTGAAACTGATGTATTGGATTATTCATAATAAGCTGACTACTTGACTTTTTTTTACAGTTCCTGAGAACTCAGACTTCAGAATCTGAGATGGAACTCTGGTGGAAACTCATCGATGGAAAACTCTACATAAGCCCTGGCGTAGCTTTTGACTGTTGTGAGCCTGGGTGGTTTAGATTGGTGTTTTCAGACTCTGCTAACAGGATACATTTGGGTATGCAGCACTTAAACAATATATTTGTTGCTTTTAGAATGCTGGGCCTTTAAACTGTTTGTTAAACCAAACCCACTATGATAATAGCTAGTAGGTCCGATTTTTGAATTTTTCCTATTCGACAGCTGCTTCATTTTGTTCAGTC